>NC_089539.1:9893351-10193351 GCF_963924715.1 Thunnus thynnus | reverse complement strand
ACAGACGCAAAGACTGTGGATCTTGCAGGGTCACTATTTGCAAGACTACAACTACATTCTTTTTGAGATTATTTCCCATCCTGCTCCTGGTGGAAATTTACAAAAAGAAAAACTGTTGAACAATGGAGCAGAAACAGAAGCAGCTTTTGGCCACAGCTGCCCTTGTGTGTGCAGTGGTTTGTTCTGAAAAACCAGCCAAAAAGAAAGAGAGAAGACACCGCAGAATGTGGACACTTCTCCACTCTATCGTGGTACAAATGGGAGGACACGTCAAAGAGGCACTCTTGTTCATTCCACAACTCTACTAGTTTCTCCTCCTTTCCCACAGTCCAAGAGAAACGAGACTTGTTCATGTTCTTGCGCTTCCCCGGAGTTCCCACCATGTTTACTATCTACCCAGTTGGTTGCAGTTTGCACCTATTGGTTGTTGATAATGTTCACGTCATTGAATTTCACTACTTGCCTGAGCCAAGACTAACAATTTCCGATAATATCAAACATTTTTGATTTTATTGGAACATCAAGACAAGAAAAAGACTGACTTAAGACAGCTTGGACTGAGTTTTACGAACACCTTACACCAAACGATCGAGATGACAGGAACATGCCACAACTCTAGCAAAACTCTCACGATTTTATTCCAACATCGGAAATTTTTGAAAAGTTGTTTGGTGTGAAGTCGTTTGGTGTAAGGCAAGCATAACAATTATTGTAATTATTCATTAAAAATAATTGTCAGAAGATGGTGAAAAATGCTTGTTATAATATCGTAAAGCTCATGGCGTCTTCTTCAAATGTCTTGTTTTCCAATCAACAGTCCAAAATCTAAAGATATTCTGTTTCCTACATTTATGACACACTTCAAATCCTCAAATACAAAAAGCTGCAACCAGCAAATCTTTAGCATCTTTGGTGATTCATTTTTTCGATCAACTAATCGATTAATCGACCAATCGTGGCAGTTCTAATATGGTATACTGTTCACTTTGATCCTCAACACTCAGATTTTCCCTGTTGTTTGACCTTCTGGTAACAAACTTAACTGTAAAATAAGAGAATTTATAGATGAATGTTTGTATGACCTTACATTACAGTTCGTATAACCATTGGGCCACCTTGACTGTAAAGATCACTCACTCACTCGCTTCGGTCATCCAGAAACATCTCTTCACTCACAAACATTTACTGCATGTGTCAGCAATACATAACCCAACACATAGTCATTCTGTGAGTCTATGCAGTAAAGATACATAGATGGCTGTGCAGCAAAACTTAGTCATCACTATAAATAGATGCTTTAGTAGCCTGATACAGTAGCACTTCCATGAATGGCGTGGAAAGCCAGAGTGTGTGTGTAAGAGTGCTTCTGTGCAACAGTGCATTTGTCTCTGTCCTTCTCTTTGATATTCACGTGCTTGGTCCGAGCGTGACCTGCGTTTATTAGCGTGATGAGTGTTTGTGTGTGTGTGTGTGTGTGTGTGTGTGTGTGTGTGTGTGTGTGTGTGTGTGTGTGTGTGTGTTTGAGGTTTCTGGCTTGGGGGGCTGTTGAGTAAGCCTCATGACGCACAGCGCGTGGTCATAAGACACAAGTGCAATGGCAGGAATGGATGAAGTGACAGAGGGGTGTGTGTGTGTGTGCGTTTGGAGGAGGATTTGACAGGAGGGGAAGCGGGGCCACAGGTGGTCAAGTGGAGAGGAGGCAGACAAGGGGGTGGGGACTGGGGGGTGGGGACTGGGGGGTGGGGCATTTGGAAATGAAACAGGGAATGAAGCAGGGATGCCGGTGATATATTATTGCGCTTCGGAAAACTAAAACCAATTTTAATTTTGTTATATGTTATATATGTGGGGGTTTTTTTTTACTGTAAATGCACCTGGTGGAAGTAGGGCACATATGATTAGAGGAGAAAGGGTATGAGGTAGGAACGTTTTGGAGATAAAACAAAAGTTCAGACCTAGTTTTAAAAATCCTTTTGTGAAATCTGGATTTCCATAATCCTCTGATCTTTCTGCGAATTATGTCATATTATGAGAATTTTTCGTCCGTGATATCCCAGCTATGAAATATGTGAGGCAGCATGTCAGGGGTTTTCAGCTTGCACTGGATTGGCTGCATTCAGAGGTGTAACCTTAGACTTTATGTGTTGTTAGCAGGATGAGTTATTGACTATGCGAGACTGACCAGGCTGGGCTTTGATGTCTGGTGCAGCTGTCTGACTCTGTCAGCCTACGTCTCTTTTCTTTGTTTCTTTCTTTATGACTTTCTCTACCTGTTCACCATCTGTCTGTGCTGCTCTCTATCTTTCTATGGAAGATAAAAAGAAAAAAAAAATGAAGGTCAGAGAGAAAAGAAATGGAAGTAGTGGAATGTGAGAGACAGTAATAAGAGATGGAAGAGGGGGCTGTTAAATGTAAAAAAAAAAAAAAAAAAGAAAAAGAAAAAGGAGAGAAGTTAACAGATAGCAGACAGACTGTCTATATCTTTTTCCCTCTTTTTCTTCAGATCTCCTCCTGTGGCATGTGGGTGACCATGTGAAGCAGTTTGTACTTTATCCATTAATATATTCACTGTGTAAAGTGTTGAACATTGTGTTCCATGGATGGCATTTGCTGTATTACTGAGTCTCAGCCTCAAAGAGGAGGGGAGGGGAAGGAGGAGAGGAGAGGAGATGTAAAGTAAAGAAAAAAGAAAAAAGGACATGATAAGATGTGAAGAGAGGGGAGGGAGGAAGCTGCAACTCTCCATGTTGCTGACGAGAAGTGAGAGGAAGGGGAGGAAAGAGAGATGGAGAGAGAGAGAGAGAGAGAGAGACAGTGGGTGGCAGAGGGGGGGATGGAGTCAGAGCTGACAGGGTAGCGTGACATTTTCCTGTGAGGACAAATTGTTCTGAAAAATCAACAAAGAGGCAAAAGAGAGGCAGGGTGACACTGCAGCACCGACTGCAGAAATGTTTCCTGAAACATATATGTGCACACGGCGTTCACCGCCACCTCTGCCTTTTTGATTGGCTCCCTCTGAATCTGCTCTGCGCACCAAATTGACACCTAATCAAGGATTTCCTAATTGGCTCATGAGCGCAGCACACTTCATGTATGTCTATTCCACATTGCGCTAAAACCATCATATGTGCTGGATTTGCGCACACACACACAAGATTAAATCAGCACCATCTGTCCTTGCGCCATATCTCGGTTAATCTCCTATTTTCATTCACTGAGCTCTCGTAATGTGAAACTGTGGCGACGTAGGGATACTGTTATCCAATTTCAGCTGGTTTACTAACCTCTTTCCAGGCCACGCCGCACTGCTCATCCTCTCCTCTCATCCCTGCCTCTCCCTTCACTTCCTCTGAGGCTTTTTAAGGACACGGCGTACCCAGTGCCCTCCTGCCTCTGCCTCGCCGCTAGTACTCCCTCCTCCTCCGCTTCCCTCACTTTCTCCCTCTCCTCACCTGCCTTTTGCCTTTAACTCCTCGTTCGTCTCCTCTGTTCACCTCCTCTCATTTTACCTTCTCCTTTCTTTTGTGTCAACAGCATTACCCTAAACATCTGGGCTCCAGAAAGAGGAGAAGAGCTGCTCCCCTTCCTCATGAATATTACACCGACAGAAAGGGGTGAGATGGTAAGTGGCAGAAAATAGGCCCTTGCACAGAGGTGTGAAGAGAGGCAATCACTGCGGGGGTTGAGGCCAGGTTCGCGTGCATATTCAGGTGCACGTGGAAAAGCACAGCATACCAGCGCGCGGGCACACACACACACATGGAATGCTCACACGTGCACTCACACATACGACCGACAGGATAAATCGAGTCCTGCTTGCATGCAGGTGTATATTTAGCCGTGACCGCGCCTGTTGGCAGCGAAAGGTATTTGGCATCTTCTCGCCAGAAGAACCTGCAAGAGGGGTCAGCTGACAGACACATAGCCGAAACGGGGGTAACAGTGGGATAAGCAAACACAGATGGGCAGATAGGGTGAAACAAGAAAAAAGACACCAGATTTCAAAAGAAAGCGTTTTGAAGGCTTTTATTAACCACACAATAGATCAATCAATTATTGAGCTAAACAAATTAATAAAATCATGAACACAATATTTAAAGGAACCCTGTGGGGTTTCTGTCCTCTAGTAGTGCTACAGAGCAGTTTTTTTATGAGTGGGTCCCTGTTTTGTATGCATGCACAAGGACGCACATACACGCGATACGCAGTCCTTCTAATGGTTTCACACTATTGCAGTGATTTACAGGTGGCCGTTATGCAGCAAGAACCACATGTGGTTTGGTGATTAACACTCAACGGAATCAAAGCAGTAGCAAATTGCTAGTTGTTGCAACAAAAGCAACAACAGTAAACAGTAAGTAGTTGCTGAATTCATCCAAAATTGACCCATATTCCAAAAGTGAACTTAATCTATTGAATGTTTTATCAGGTTTTGTCAGAAATGTAAACTCTGTCACTGGATGTTTTGGATTTTTTTTTTTTTGCCAAATATGCACCCTGGGAGTCATTTAATGACACAGACTTCTTCTTTTGACTTCTTATCAAAGAACCAAATATGGACATTTTGTCCAAAGTGACATATAAATGAGGTACAATCCAAGCCACAGTAAATCAAGCCTTCAAGTATAAGCGCTTCAACACTCCACATTCTACCTGACATAAGTGCCATTAGGTTTCCAGGTGTATGAGGTAACATATAAATGCCTGGCAATTTTTCACTTCTTTTTTTTTTTTTTTTTGAGAAAGTGCTGGAAAAGGATCAAGAAATAGAGAAAGACAGAGTATATTAGGCAAGTACTCTCAGAAGAGTGATTTTGAAGACAGAAAGGGATTCTGATGACCGAATTAATTTTGATATTTCCACCAAGGGACGATACAGGAGAAGAGATTGGATTGAGATTTCCTGCCTTGCACTGACAGACAGGACTAGTTGTCCTTCATTTGCAAATATGACCAAGAATTAATCAAATAGCCTAACGTAGTTGCTCATCATTTGTACTGATGAACTGATCAACTTGAAGACATTCATGTTCATTGAAGCCTTGAAAGTGCTTCAGCTGCCAGTCTCCTACAATTGTCTTTGCAGGAAATGACACTTTCACTACTGGAACCCTTGATGCCAACAGTCAACTTCCCAAAGCTAATAGATTTTGAAATAAACTGTAACATTTTTTCAGGAGATACTGAAGAACAAATGACTAAGAGACGCAGAGATGACACAGAGACATGTGGTGACTAGGTCTATAATGGCAGCCAATTTGTGTGTGTGTGTGTACGTGTGTGTGTTTGTGTGCAGGAGTAGAGCAGAGGCGGACTGGCTTCTGTCACATTCTGAGGCCCTTTGGCATTTGTATTGGGGTGTGATTTGGTCCTGAGAGACTGAAAAAGGACGAACAGACAGAGGAGAGAAGAGAAAATAAGGGGGAGAGACAGGTAAGAGGACAAATGAAGAGTGAGAGGGAGAGAGAGAGAGGGGGAGGAAATGCATTGTGCTGAACAACCTGCAAGGTGTACTGTATTCCCTGGAGAACCATTTATACACACACAAACACACACACAGACACACATGGCGGCATGTTATCAATATTGTTTCTTGCCATGGTAGCTATCATGGTGGTGTGCACCAATTACTCAGCCTGGAGCAGCAAATGTGTGGTCGCTACAGCAGAGGAAAAGGCTACATGGCTCACAACACTATTGATCAAAACCTGTCGGGCTGCCTTTACGCGTGTGTATGCGTGTGTGTGCTTGTGTACATGTGTACCTGAGTGTTTTCTATGTGCTTTTCCCATTTCCGCTCATGTGAGTGTTTGGTGAATGTGTGTGTTCAGGCACACGTGGCACAAGTGAGCGCTGGCAAAGATGCTGTTTATAAAATTGGTATCATTTATCTTGCATGTGGCGGAGGGTGGAGGGGGCTGCCGGGGGGGCTTCCACAGCACAACATATCCAAACACAGGAAGAGGAAGAAAGCTTGAGATCAGTGGTGGAGAGAAATAGACGTTTGTTTCATTCGGAGATTTTAATGAGTGAACCACCCCAATCTGCTTTTTTACCCTTTAGCTTGAGATGAGTATCCTGAGATTCAAGACTGGAAAATTTTTTTTTTTTTACAAATATGGATTTTTTTTTTGATCAAAACCCAAAATTTTGACGGAAACTTGATGGAACTCACAGCTGATAAAAAATAAAGCCAATAGTAGACAGTGGTTTAATGGCTCAAGTGACATCCTGGAAAACAGAGAAACAAACTATAAATTCCTTGAATTAGTGAACAGCTGTTTCTTCTAGGAATGGGAACTTCTTTGAATATAATTGATGTTTGACACAGTATTGTTTCACTACAGAGATAATGCTGCATATTTTAATAATAGTGTTGCATTCGGTCAGTGTTATGGGTCACTCATTTGTCATTCTGACAGCAGCAACACTACAGGGTAACCAGGGTGACCAGGCTACCTTGGCTAAGCCGTTAGCATATGTCCATGAGCATGCTACAGCTAAGTGGTGCACAAACTTTCCGGGTGGAACTCAAGCTCTGGAATTATTGATACACAAATATCATTATTATTAGTA
The DNA here is from genome assembly GCF_963924715.1 of Thunnus thynnus. Taxonomy (NCBI): domain Eukaryota; kingdom Metazoa; phylum Chordata; class Actinopteri; order Scombriformes; family Scombridae; genus Thunnus; species Thunnus thynnus. The sequence continues at coordinate 10,186,775 of NC_089539.1, read as the reverse complement.
GTAGTATTAAACTATTCTCACAGTAATTGTTTGGGTCACGGAGCGTATTCTTCGTACAACTGAATGCACCGAACCGTATTCCGTATGAATACACCTACTGTTACACCCCTAGTGTTTTTACATTACAGTTTGTGTAAAGATTAAACTAACAAGATATAACATCTTAATTAGTGAACTTTGGAGGTGCTAGTAGGTCTATTACTCTAAATTTGGACCGAGCCAGACCAGCTGCTTCTCCTTGTTCCAGTCTTTATGCTAAGCTAGGCTAACTGCTTCCTTTCTTCATACTTAACACACAGACATGAGAGTCATATTGAGTTTCTCATCTAACACAAAAAGTGAATATTTCCCAAAAATGTTGAACTGTTCCTTGAAATTATATTAAGAGACGTGAACACAACTTAATTCTGTGTAAGCTTTATTTATCATAAATAAAGTTTATTATGAATTCTATATAATTATTTGGTTTAGCACTGAAGTGTGTGGAATTACAGTTGCAGACTTAAGCCTCTGTGAAAGGTGACGACCTCTGACAGCAGTCTTACATGAATGAGGTCAAACATGGATTAATATATACCCTTGACGCATTCAGGTCTCTGGTATAAAATGGGTATTAACCTATAACTGCTCTTGCTGGGCAGCATTTAATAAACAGTCTGATTCAGGTGCAAGCATCCCTCACCAAAGACACTGCGTCTTCACCTGGATGAGAACATCAACTCAGTGCCTTAAATGTTAGTAAAGTCAATGATGCACTTAGGTTCAGTTGATTTAATTTCAATCCATGAAGCGCCAACTTGAATTCCAACAAAGAGTACAACACGTAGACATTCAATTAAAGACAGTAGCTTCAAGCAACACTGACAGCATTTATTTGTTCATAAAGAAAGCCAAAATGCTAAAACTTAAAACCTCGCCTCTAAATATAAACTCTACCCAGGATAAAAATAGATTATTCAAATTACTTAACTGAATGTAAAGAGGAGCGTATGTTTAGAAGAAGCATGCGGAGGCAAATTGAGTTTGCAATCTCTCCCAGACTGTCCTTTCATGCATGTTGATGTATGCAATCGGTCATTTATAGTGTAGATGGCATGTAATTTGATAGGTAGTGATCTCTGATGAACGTCGCTTCTGCTTCTAACGATGATTAAAATGGAGTGTGTTGCAGTACACTCGGATAATTGACAGAACAGTGTCATTCAGCATGTGTGAGTGCGTGCAAGCAAATATGAGCATACATACGTGCACATTTGCATGTTTGCACTCCAATGACTGTATTTACTTCTATGTGTCTTTTTTATTGTATTTGCGTTCAAGTAGACATAGCGCACATATTTCTGTCAATGGATTGTGTGGAGATTTGTGTATGTATGTCTATATGTTTGAGCTGGTGTGTTGTGAAATGTGTGGCGCAGGCATTAATGAGTTCAGATGGCTCTGATCTTGCCTACTCTTACCATCAGTCTCTCTCTCTCTGTTGGTCTGCATCACCCTGTCTGACAGCTTTGGCAGCTCGTCAAGTCTACTCCGCACACACGCCAATCAAACCCTGTCCAAGCAAATAAGCAATTAATCATTAGCATCCACAAGCAGCCGACGCAAAGGAAGCGAAGAGGAGGAGGAGGGGGGGAGGAGTAGGAGGGCAAGGAGAAGAAAGGGGTATCAGGGTTCATATGGGTTCAAATATGACCCCACCCCCTTCACACACACACACACACACACACACACACACACAGATACACACAGTTCCCTGGTGAATTCTGCCGTGGCGACTGTATAACAAGGGGATTATCTTCTTAATAAGTCAGAGGATGAATTATGGAAATGACAATGGGACGGTTAAAAAAAAAAAGAAACAACTGGACAGCATCTGTTGACTAATAAACTGAACTATTGTCTCCACTCACAGTAATGGTGATTAGATGATTAGTCTGTGATTGAAATGATTAAATGGCGCGTACGGGTTAGGGTCAGGCGAGTTTGCATGTAATTGTGACAAAGACGAATCAGATAGTATTTACTTTGAAAAGGGGGCATTTTAGGCATTGCTTGAGTGAAAGTTACTTAAAAATCAGGGTTAAATGAAGGTTAAACGGTATTGATGAAAATTGGGATTATACTGCACGTTTGGAGGGAAAAAAAATCCACCCTCAAGGAAGTACTGTGATATTATAATATAGCAGTGAAGGATGTTGACAGTGAACATTTCGCATGTATAGTACGTAATATCAGTTTTGCCGCTATGTTGATGAAATGTAATCAAGAGGCAGTATTACATTTTTTAGCCAATATAATTTAGCTGTAATTTGAAGTACACAGGCGTAATAACTGAGGTGTTGCCAGGCAACCAGTAAGGCTCCAGGAAGTCACTGTTCCCAGCCAAGAAATACTATAGTACAGCACATAACGGGAGTGGTATCGATCTTATCGTCTAACTCTCGGCAAGAAAGCAAATAAGTGAATTTCCCAAATGTAGAAATTTTTTGTTGTTGTTGTTATAATTTACCCCAAGGACTTGCAGCAATTGAGCTACCATAATAACCAGTTTCCAACTTTTGAATAGCGCGTACACCAGCATCCAAGTTGTAATGACAACTATAATAATGATAATGATAATTCTTTTAATTGGTCTGAAGAGTTGATTGTCCTTCATTGCTGTAGGCTGATCTTCTGTCATTGGCCGAGGTGCCCATGTCAACCTCTGACCCATGCAGATAATGTCATATATCTAATTACATGCCCGAACTGATGTGTTCTTATAATCCTACTGGGGGATTTTATTGTGACAGAAGAAGAAAATGATTTTGCTGTTGTGTCAAGTGATGGTTCAGTTAAGAGTGTAGACTGGAGATGAAGGCTTGTGGCTGGATTGAATCATGAACATTTGTTGAGATGCCCTTGAGCAGAGAAGAGAGCTAGAAAAGAGTAGGTGCGCTAAGATTGAAAAAATAAATGAAAAGATTATGTTGGAATTATATGTATGGATTTTTTTTTTATTATTACAGATATTTTCCGGATTCCACTGGGTCACGACCTCAAGTTAGGAAGTTACAGGATTCTGTCCTCAGCTCTCAGTGAACTCCTCAAGAAAATAAGAACATTAATATAACGCTATTACTTTGTTACAATGCAAATACCCACATAAGCCACCCTATATGACTCCTAGACCACCCAACCCCCACCCTGACACACATGATTAAACAAGTGAACCCGGTGACTGCGCCAACGCGCTCTTAAATGTGACAACTTGTGATAGTTGGGTCATAACAACGGCTCCTGTGCTTCCTCCAAACCCCCCACCGCTCGAGTCATGCCCATCAGCTATCAGGGCTGTACAACAGAGAAGGAGTGTGTGTGTGTATGTGTGTGTGTGTGAGGAAGAAACTGAAAGATAATGTGAGACAAAAAGCCAAAAAAAACACTGGAAGCAAAGAGAGCCAGAGAGAGTTTCCTAATAAAAGAGGCCAGACTGACAGACTTTTCCTCCTCTCCCAGGGGTCTACTGGAGATTTCACAGCTGGAGGGGCTGCTGCATGGATGTGCCAGCTCCCTCTCCACACCCTCTCCCCTCCTCCACACACAGATCAGTAGCATCATTATGTGCATGCATCCCCGTGCACGCACACCTTCTGTGTTTACAGCCCAGCAGCGACTGCACTGATATACGCGTTTCATTTGTGTTACTGTCACTCAAGCCGCACGACACATGTCACCTCAGCCAAATGGCAGGGTGCCTCCTCGAAGATGCAAACGGATGATAACAGGCTCTATCTGCAGTCAAAAGTAACACAGCTCCAAGCCGTTCATGTAGGGATATCTACTGCGTCGCCACTGGCTGTTGCAGACACACACACACATATGGACATACACACAGTGGCATGCAAAGAATGAAGCTTTGACAGACAGACAGACAGACAGACAGACGGTCTGTTGTTGATATCAGATGCGTGGCGATGAAGCCAGCAGATAAGGAGTGGCATTTCTGATCTGGCATACAGTGCACCCTCGTTGCATTCCAATCGGAGCAGTAGGACACTATTAGGAACATTATACAATAAAGATAAGATGCTTCCTGTGTGCTGTTGTAACCGTTGGTGATTCTCTTTCAATGGCTAAATGACTTGCGTGCTAAATACAAAAGACTGGCTGTTTATTCAACAAAAAGAGCCACATTTAAAAGGTAAAATCCTCCAAAATCTGGTTTAATGTTACAATGATCAGACCTATATACAGTAATAACATTGTACATACCATGTTAATAGCTGGGGTCATGGAGTGTAAAGCTTGAAACAAAGTGCCGTTGGACAGGTTTGAAGCTTACTGATACCGTTAGTTGGAAAACGAAAACAAGGGAGAACAATACAATTATGACCAAAACTGTCCATTGTGAATGTCATTCACCAAGTCCCACAGTAAAGCTTTGACTTACCACTCTCACCTGGTTGTGAAAGCACACATTTTTATTTGCCATGACAGCTTATAACCAACATTTTAGGTGTTCGATTTAGGTTTCATTTCTCAAACAAACGTTTTTTACGGTTATCTCAGCGATATCTAAACTGTCATCATAACTGATAGGAGTGATGACCCAAGTTGTAATAAACCATAATTATACTTTAACAAACATTAACAAGTGAAGTCACTATAACCAAGGTCAACTGGCAATTCATTTACGCTACCTTATCAGAACAAGTACAATAAAGATAAAATCCCAATCATGTGCTCAAGTAAAACTTCTTAATTGTCATCTTGTGAAATATTACACTGTTGTCACCTTTCACTCTACAACTTTATATATGCGGTGTCGGCTCCCTGTGATACTTTGTCCCTGAAAAGCTCAAAGCACACAAAGCTGTCAACTGAAGGTTGTTGATTTATAAGACCATATCTAAGTTATGCTTTTGTTTTCACCTAACACTAGAGCAATGACGCCTCTGCAGTAGCTTTAGCCTTCAACTGACTATGAAAGAGACACTCCCTTGTGTGTTTACACTGATATCTGCATTTCAGGAATTCAAGAGACACAGTGTCTTAACGTGAAGCCATGTGTTGTACAAAATTCTTGTGACAATATGTAAAAAAAAAAAAATCCACTCTTGCTTGGTAAAAAAAAAAAGGTGTTAAATAAAATATATGAATTTAGTTTGATAGCTTCCAAATTCAATGCTATTTAGTGTGATTAGTGGCCCAAGATTTTGATATCAGTTCACTTTAAGAGTCAAAATTCAAAGGCAGCAGTGAAATTGCTGCCTTCTCTGTCTGCATCTTTTTCTTCTCTATGCTTCTTTTTCTCAATTCTTCTTCCATTTCTTTTTTCTCCTGCCTCCACTCTGTCTGTTTTTTCTTCTACTCCCGCGAGCAAAGGGGACAGCTGCTTATCCCTGATAAACGCCTGGCATTTGGTGCGGCGAGAGAAGCAAGAGACAGGAGAGAGGGAGTGAGGGGAGGGGAGGAACTGTGGGGAGAGGGAGGGGGGAGTGGGTTAGATGGGCGCGGCGCTTCGATCGAGACGGCTGAGGAGTGAAAAAGGCAGCAGGGATTAAAGAGCAGGGGTTTTTGGCAGCGGTCACTGTAGAAGTGGAGAAGAGGAGAGGAGGGAGGGAGGGAGGGGAGAGGAGAGAAGATGAGGTCTAATCGTGACCTAGATTCCAAGACGCCCAGACATAATAGGCAGGGCCTTACCCCACGTGAACCCCCTCACCCCCAACCCTCCACCTCAGTCAAAACAATAACAGAGAGGAGAGTAGCTGCAGGAGGAGAGGGGCCCGGTTTAGGGATGGTTCCACCCCCTCCATTGGCCCTCAAACCTCTGGAAATTCCGGGAAAGGGAACTTAGGGAATGTTGGGGTAATGTTTGGATAAACTTCTGCTGGGGTCTTCTGAACCGACTCCAACTTTATTAGGTTTTGAATTGTTTCCTTTGCTGCAAGATAGACAAAAGACTCCCAAGTGGAATGGCTGCAAGTAGGTTCACAATGTGTGTTAGGTGTGTGCATATGTGTTTGCAAGAAAAAAATCAGGGTTTAAATGATGGAAATTTCCTTTTTTGAGTAAGGTTTTGGCCATCGTTGTTTTTATCAGTTATGAATATTTTTCAACCCCAGGCTACATATGTGTTTGCAAGGAAAAAACTTTTCCTGCAAAGTAAACATTCAGTGGGATCAGTCAAATAATCACCTGATGAATCAGACAGATCCTGACAAATCTCTCTCAATGTTACTAGATGACAGTTTTACTCATTAAAGGTGAGACAAACATGGAAATTTGAACAGCTACATCTCTGACAACTGGGCAACTCTATCAGCTGAGGATATCATATCATATGATGCGATTGAAAGCTCCAGAACAGCTTTTGAGTGGACCTTGTGGTGTGGTGATAACCTTCCTGACTGTCTGTTTCTACTGGATGTAACTGTATAGTAATGATCTCATCCCTACATCTCAGCAATTTAGTAAAAATGTCATCACAACCAATAGTAATGATGGACAAGAATGATGAAAATGTGTTTAAAATGTATAGTGTAGCAGGAAAGACAAAATACCTTTCATTTGTAGCACACAGGAACTGTTGTGCTGGGTTTTTTTTCTTTCCAAAATTCTCCAGAAGTCAGAGCTTTTATCTTAACATCAGGATTATAACATAGTTTATGTCTGTGTATGTGTTTATCTCTCTCCTTCTCTTTCTGTGTTTTTCTCTCTCGCATAGTCAACTGGAGCTTATCTTGTAGCCGTTTGCCCTGGTTGTGGAGTCAGACCCAGACAGTCATTGCGATGTGAGATGTCTCACTGGGATACGTCATGTGACCTGAGGCTGGCCGTGAAAGCTGTCTCCTTGTTGCCTCTCATGAATCCACACAGTCACGTTTGGACCGTACAATACCAAAGGGTCATTCATAGCTTATTTGCTAGTGACTGTTGTGCAAAATCATTATCATTTGCATCTCTTTGAATCCTCATTTTCATGCTGTACCGTGTATATTTGTAGACTTAAAAGTGTGGAATACAAAAATAAAAGGTAGTATTGTGTTCAGCACAGTTATGCAAGTGGAGCTATTTTTTGATACCAGACTGTTTACTCATCCACTCACCACTTCTCTGCAGGTGTTGCCAGGTGCACTCACTAGCTTGACTTTGTTGACGGTGGAATTACAACAGTAAGCAAAACTGGCAACCACGTAATGAAGACGGGACCACTGAAATGTTTGAATTTGTGGTTGAAAAATAACATGCACATGTCAAAGTCATCTAGTCTTTATACTCTTATGTGTACACATGTAAATATAACAGCCTTGGAGTAGCAAAAGATCACATTTGTATTCCTAACAGAGCTTAACCTACTTCTTCTACTTGCTACTTGGAAACAGACAGTGTTGCTCCTCAAAGCAATAGTTCAACATTTTGGGAACTAAGTTTATTCACTTTCTTGCTGGGAGTTAAACAAGAAGATCAATATCAATCACATGTCTTTCCAGTAAATATCAGGCTACAGCCAGCAGCCAGCAGCTAATTAGCATAGCTTAGCATAGAGACTGGATGCAGGCGAAACAGTTGACCTGGCTCTGTCCAAAGGTAACAAAACCCATTGACATTTTATATCTCAATTTTTTAAACTATCACCATCAACCAACAAAAGTGTAAAAACAAGTTGTGGTGTTACAGGAAGTTATGTGCCGGAAAATTTTTTGGAAGTGATTTTCTGGTCTCCACTGGTTGCCTAGCAACTTCACGCTGTTGAAAAGACTCCAGGAAGTTAGGAAGTTACAGCGCCCAGGCCAAGACATTGTCCAACACGTAACTTCCTGATATAATGTGTTAATTAGTGAGCTTCATGGGAACAGGCAGACGTTGTGTTGTTGTTGTTGTTGCTAATTCGTTTTCCTGGACAGAGCCAAGCCAGCTGTTTCCCCGCGTCTTTAAGCAAAGCTAAGCTAAGCTAAGCTAACCATCTCCTGGCCCAGCTTCATATTTAATGGACAGATATGGATCTTCGAATATACATATTTCCCAGAATGTGATTTAAATGGCAGACTGTTTCATTATCGCTGTCCACAATGCAAATGAAGTATTTAGCTACCTGGATGTCTTCATCAAAGGCATATAAACAGCTGGATGCAACTTTGGTATTAATTTGCAGAGGACAAATATTATCCTCAGATGAGAACTTACTTTTAAGTGAATGTCATCTGCGCTAGAGCAGGAGAGCACACATATTGACTTCAAAACTGGGGAAGAACATTGGCCTAATCTTTACACCACAGGCCATTTGACTCCTGTAGCTATGTGTAAGAGAAGTAAAAAATAAGCAAATTCCCTTATTTGGTCAGATGCTGCTGATGGTAGCTTGATCCAAAATGCTGGTTATTGGCTAGATTACCCTGGGCGGATCACAGGAATATTTGAAAAGCCAAGGTCAGTGGGTTGGTTTGGGTTAAACAGAATTTGGTTGTGAGTCAGGGATGGGGAGTTAGTGAGTGCAAGCGTGGGAGGATTGTGGGTTTGGTGCGGAGAGAGAGAGAGAGAGAAGCTCATCCCGTAGCCACCAGCGACAGTGACCAGCCTTTGGATTTGCAATCTGCAATCATTCCAAATAGATGCTGTGCATCCATAATAAGCATTTTGCACTCATGCAAAGTGACAATTTGCACGTAAATACAACTGTTGGACAATATGGTGGTCTATTTTTGACTTTGGCTGCACAAGGAAGAGGCTAAATGGCAAAATAAAAAATGTAACAGTGGGGAGATTACCTTTAATTTATTGACTTTAGACAGAATAATCATTTGCGTAAGAATGATTTAAAATCTGAAAGTGAAAGGAAGACACACAGACAAATACAATGTGAAATAAAATTCAGCCTCTAGCTTCTCAAACATTCCCAGCAGCCCATTGGTTGTACTTCATGTCCAGCGACTGCCACAGAACACAATACAGTCATTATGCAACTGGGAGAGGGACTCTATTAAAAAGTACAGGAGACTAAAATTGAAAAAAGGAGAAAAGGTCCCACGAGGAGAGCAGAGGGAATCAGCCAAGCTGGTTCGTACAGTGAAAACATACAATTACCCGAGCTACTTATGTGTTCACCCAAGGCCAAGTGATTGTAGGTGTGCTCTCAAACAGCAGCATCCTTGACAATCATCCACTATAACAGCCTGTGGTTCAGCTCCAAATCTGGCAGAACGGCGACTAATATAACCTAACTGCTAAAAATAACACAACACAGCCAAGATATAAATAATCCTAACAACTAATGTCAGGGGCACTTCCTCCCTTTGTTCCATGCTGAGGAGGGACTGTGGGTAAAAATAAAGAGAGAGTGGGAGAGGGTAAGGAAAAAGAGGGCGGGATCACGTTAAATAAAGAGGAGAGAGACAATGTGGGCAGTGAAAAAAAAAAAAAGCGTGTGAGACAGAGTTCTAACGCACACGCACACGGTGGATAATGATGTGGCCCTGCCATGGAGAAGAGGAATGTGACAACTTTCCCCTGTCTTCCCTCAGATAAAGAGACAAGTGGCTTGGGGCCAACAAGGCCAAGCGGACGCTTTAATTACATGAGACAAAGGAAAGGAAGGGAGGCTTGGATGATGGTGGTGGCAGTGTGTATGTGTGTGTGTGTTTTCATGGGGGTCCTTGAGTGTGTGTTTGTGGTGGAAAAGGGAGTGGGGGAGCGGGACGATAACTACTGTATAAACAGGGAAACATCTTCCATTTTTAACTTGATGGGTTCCAGACTGTCAAACTAATCATGTTGAACATAAACTATATTCAAAAAACACACACACACATGCACACAAATACATAACAGAGCATATATAGTATCCAACTCATATAGCCGCCTCTAATTTACTCCATGAAAGGCTAATAAAACTGACAAAGATCTCAAATTTAGCTGACAATATAATTTGACCTGATTTGAATGTGTGCAGCTTGGAGACAAATATAGCACCACAAAATACCAAGCGTGTCTAAAAATATTACAGCGCTGACTGCTTGAAATCAAAAGTGCATTCTTTGGAATGACACTTAATAGTGATTCATATTTTACTAAATCGGGCCACCGATCGAAACTAATTAAAGCTCATTCCATCCGGGAATAAAATAAGGTTTCATTCCTGCAAATGAAAAAAAAAAAAAAGCTCAATTGACTTTGATCTATTTGGGTCACTTGGAAGCAGGCTGAGGTCCATGACATGGCTTGACATGGGGTTAGAATGAACTCTCTTATTACAGGGTCGGAGTTTAGAGAGGCTGTGGCTAAACAGAGGTTGGTGGTGGTACATTGAATAATGGATGATTGGCCCTGCGTTCTTTTTTCAAGGTAAAATGGGCACCTAGTAAATGAGGGGCTGGTCAGCGCTTTGCAGCCTTGGTGACATATGATACAGGGCCGCAGACGTCATTCACACACACACACACACACAAAGGGGCATGTCTAAGGTGCACACACATGCATACACATAAACAGTCAAAATCCACAGCCCCATCTGACAGTCATTGGTCAACAATCAGCGACAGGAGCAGCCGGTTGAGGGAGAAGCGTGTGTGTGTGTGTGTGTGTGTGTGTGTGTGTGCTCATGTGAAATAGAAAACCAGGCAACTCTTTAACCACTGTATGTATGAGCCATGGTAATACGTCCTCTCCCCCACCCATACATTAGCTTTAAAACAGGAACACAGGGGACCTCTCAGTTAGCATGAAGGAAAACCTCCACCAATCCCACCACCACATGAAGAGAAGAGAAAATAACTCTGCTTTTCATTCCAGTTTCTCCTTTTTTAAAAAAACCATTTTCCCCGAAAGCACAAAACCAACACATCAGGCTTCTTGATTGCTTTGAGGATGATATATGACGGGCAGATGAGGAATATACAACGGTTTTCAAAGTGAATCACACTGCCTCATACAGTTATGTTTTTAGCATTTTGATCACAGTGGCAATACAGTAGCTTCTATGCTCAAAGACACTTTGCTCCTGAAGGACACATTTTCCATTCCTGAGATCAAACCTCTGACCTTCTGATCGTAGGTCACACTCTCTAACCCTTCTATAACCTTATTATTTAATCAGCATGGTCAAGTGATAATGAGAAGCTGGATCTGGTGGAAGTTGAGAAGGCGAGGTATGAGCGAGCACTTGCGTTGACGCACGGTCTTGAAACGTAGCCAGCATAACCTGAACCTCGTGGTATGTAAAACTCTCTCTCTCTATCTTTCAACAATCCACCAGGCCCTGTCATCCTAGGTCACAAATAAACGGGGGCTAGGGGCCAAAGATGCCTTTGAAAGTTCATTAAAAGTCATTGGGAGCATACAAAAGAGCTTTTTTAATGAAAAAAATAACTTAGAGCTGAGCCAGTAACAGGGTTAGAAAAAGAGTTGAGTCAACATAAACCACTGTTTCAACAAAAAAACCTCACAAAATACACAGAGGTCAAGCTTTTTGACATGTATTGCATGGTGTATTCATTGCAATTAAAGAAACATTTTGATTATTTGGGACTACACTTATTCGCTTAGATGAGAAGATTGATTCCACTCTTATATTACAGTGGTATTGATCTTTGCATGTGTCTCTTAGCGAGAAAGCGAACAAGCAAGTTTCCACAAATGTCAAATTATCCATTTAAGTAATATGTTACTCCTTGACAAGGTCTTTTTTTCCCCTGTTTTCTTGCCCACAGGGAGGTCAGAGGTCAGGTTCAGCTACAGATCAGCTCCGCTGGAGTTCAGAAGGGATTCAGAGTGAGATTCCCGTAACTGGGGGATGACCCTGCTGTTCATAAGATGATGACTCAACTCCTGCTTCTGTTTTATAAAAGGAAAGTGAGGGGAGTCATGACTCTCGTGTTGCTTGGATATTAAGACCTGTATTTCCATAATGGCAGCATTTCAACAATTCAGTGTGTCAGTTTTATTTTCAGGTTGGCCATCAGTCAAGCCAGGTTTTGTAAGCACTGAGCTGGAGGTACAAGGTTATGTCATGACGACAGCGATCGACATTTCAGTCAGTGTGTACCTACGCCTGCCAAGTCAACGACATACTCCTCATGTGTTTGGTGTCAGTCCGACCTGTACTATGTGTTTACTGCTAAACAGTGGCATTCGCCGTAGCCAAATGTTTGCCTTTTTCTTGACATTCAGGTTTAAGCTCTGGCTCAGTTTTATAAGTAATGTCCGGTACAGACGAAAGGAAGCGAATGCAGTGAAGAACAAAGGAACAGCAAGTCACAAGAGCATCAGCTATTAAATTGGCCACGGCTTATACTCCCATGTTGTTCCATTGACCTTGAAATGCTGATGCTATTAACGATTCCCACGGTAAACGCTCAGTTATTACCCTCAACCGCCGACCAAAAGTCTGTGAACGGCATAATCAGGACATTATGTAAATCAAATGGAGGTCCACCAGTGAGGAGTGACGCTAAGCCTTACCTCGCTCTTCCCCCTACCTGGGTAGAGGGGAAGCAGCCATGCATCCCATGAGTGAGTGATGGATGTTGATTGAAGGTCATTACTTAGCACCCTGCTGAACTCCTGACCCCACCCTGAGGGGGGTAAAAGCCCCCTGACGCAAGGTCAGGCGGCTGGTGGAACATCACACATATGAATGGCCTCCATACAGGCACATATAGGCAGATACAAACACACACACACACACACAAACATGGGCAGGTTTACACACAACAAAGCTACACACACTCAGACAATGGCTACAGCCCAAAGAGGATTCAATATCATATGCCATAATCGGCCTCTAAGCCTGAACAGAGGGGGTCTCTGCGATAGATGAGCTTAGAGCGCTTCAATCCTATTTTATCTGCTTATATTTCCTGTGCTCATAACTTTTGGGACTTAAAAAAAAGCTTGGGTCAAGGTAAGGTCAACTTGTAGATGACCCCGGCTACAAGTGAGCCAGAGGAGGTCTTTAATATATTTGCTGTGGTTTACTCGGAGGATAATATCCCCTACTGATATCTATTTTTCCCTCGCAACTTTCAGGAAAAGTCATCTAGGGCTGTGCTGTGATTTGTCTACTTGAAATTTTCATTCATCAGTGTGGAATAAAGCACAACACCAAACCTGCTCATGACCACACACGCACACACACATATGCGTAGAGATTCTCTTACAAACCCCGGTTACAGCATCTCCTGGGAACCCGTTTAAACAAGCATCGAACAAAACACAGGCGAAGAGAAAAAGCTGAAAATTGGATCACAACGTCTCCCTCGTTTCCTCGTTTTTTTTTTTTTTTTCTTCTCCCCCCTCTGAGCTCGCTTCACGTGAGACAGCGGGGCTCCTTTTTGCAGTCTTCTCAGAGACAGGCTAATCCAACTGTGGACCCCCAAAGAGGAGAGAAATGACTGGGTGAGGAGGGAGGGGGCGTCTATCTTCTGGGAGGAGGGAAATTGAGAAATAGAGAGACAGACATGGGAGGGAGAGATGAGAAAGGTAAAAAGATGAGGGAAGCCTCCCAGAGCTGTTTTATTAAGGCCTCTCTGCATCTTTTAGAAATACCTACCGTGTGTTTAGTCTTTATTCTGCTGCTTCTCTTCCCAAAGGGAGCATTGGGTAATTTCTTTCCCCTAAATAGACAAGCTGGCTCCCCCGCATACACACAAACACTCACTCAGACACTCACGTGCAGGCCACTGGCAGACTTAGCGACTGTAAGGCCAGACACTGCAACAACAGCATACTTCTCTCCCTTGAGACCTTCCTGCTTTTCCCTTATATGGGATAGCAGGAAGGTAAATCAAAGGTACAACAGCTTGAACACTGAAGGACACAGACATGAGAAGTGGTTATGAAAGGAATGTCAACTCCATACATGTTGCTCATGTGCTTTGTTATTATTTTTGAAATGTCTAGACTAACCAGCAGCCTTTATATAGAGGTTTGGAGGGGTCATCACTTCTAAAGATGACAGATCAGATGTTATTAACAGTGTGAACAAGAGAATGAAAGGGTCTGTATTGATTTTTTGTAATCATAATTATCTGAGGTGTATCATTTATGAGCACAGACTATCTGCCACAAATACAAGGCTATGATACCTTTTCCCTTAAATCAACATTATGGAGGGTCGACTTCTTCGCCATCCTATCAGGGGTTGGATGGGAGGGTTGACATTCATTTCAATGCTATTTAGTGGAGAGACTGCGACGGATGATCCGACATTCAGGAATCAGTATTAAGTATCAAGTATTTTTGGGGGGGCAAGGGGGGGGTTGAACCCCAGGGCTTCCCTGTAAGGACGGGACTCCTGGAGTGATGCGTGCAGTCAACATTAAGCTAGCTGTTGGTGGTCAGTAATACCTTTAAACTGCAGACTGGCTGCTAAACCGCAATGTGTTGTTTTTTAACTTTAAACATGTTAAATATAAGATGCATGTAAGATGTGACATGTGGGTGAATTGTTTGTTATACAGAGCTGTAAAGAGTAATATAACAAGTCATGTGACTAAATACTTTGGCTGTTGTAATTAGTAATTTAGTAATGTTATGTAATTAGTAATATAATAACTTTATCACTGAGTTATGAGTGATGAGTCATTGATTGCTTGTTTCACATAACCAACATGAGTTACTAGTCAGCACAAAGATTATTTTAAGTATTTTAGTAATATTCCATCTCATCCTCCATTTACTGTATGTCCTCGCCAGATTTGGAAGTCTGTAAGTCATTAAAGTGCTGATCATGATAAGCAGACTTTTTGCTTTTCTTACTTTTTGAAAATCCAACTACACATATTTCTGACTGGCATCCATCTTTACATGACATTCAGCTGATACGACAACAGAGCGACAGAGAATTAACTGTAACCCCTCTAGCAGCCTCATGTGACTTAGTGTAGGTGGAAGTTCATAACCAGAACGTGCAAGAAATTTCCCTCTCTACCCCTCATGCGCTCTATCTCTCTCTCTTTCTAATTGACTAACAAGGAAGGGCCTAATCCTGACCCAGAAGAACATATGTTAGGAGGTGGGGGTTGGGTAGGGGTGGAGGAGGAGGAGGAAGAAGAGGAAGAGGAGAGAGAAAAAGAAATGGCAGCATGGGAGGAGAAACAAGAGAAAGACAGTAAAAGACAGTAAAAGAAAAAAAAGAAAGAAAAGAAAATGACCATAAAGCAAAAGCAGGGAAGCGCAGGATGAATGAAGACACAGTCAGAGAGGGAGAGAAAACAAGAAGGCAGTGAACTCATTAAGAGCTTACGCTGCAGGGATAAGGTTGAGCAGCAACCTGGGTTAGACAGGGTTAACTAATCTGAGCCACAGTTCCTCCCTTAGGATCTGGACCGCACACTCTGCTCCACACACACACACACAGACTAAAGCTATTGAACCTAACAAGATTCCAGGTGATTTCTCTCCACTTCACTCTCTCCCTCAATACATCCTGACTGAGTGATGAAGACACAGCGGAGGCTGACGCTCCTGTCAGGGCTGGCTCGGGGTCAGGCTGAAGGTTTGGGCCTCTGGATTGATTTAGACTCAAAAGGAAATTTTAAAGGCGGGTCAGACGGCAATTTCTCAGGACATAGTAAAGCCGCAATCACGCCTCTAAATTGTAATTGCATTGGATTTATATTATACTAAAGCGCTTTACAGTATGCCTCTCATTCACCCGTGCACTCACACAGCTGTCATGGGGAGGCGAGCCACTGCAGGTGGGGGTGTGAATGAGCAGGGGGAAACATGTGGAGCAGAATTAGAGTTGAATTATTATGATTCATGTGGAGACAATAAACAAACGAGTGTGCTGATGCTTGCTAAGGCTATCTTGCTAACCTCGATCCTTTTATTATTTCAATAAAATTCAACTTTGCCCAATATCATTGATGACTGAAAATTGAAAAACGTTTGACGACTACTGCAATAGAGAGAGAACTCCAGTTTTGGCTTATTGCTTCATAATTGTTATTGTGTTTGGTACAACAGGGATTTCCACAAGACTACTGTCTTTACTTTATGTTAGACTTCAAGACAAGTTTTGAGTGATGATTTCTGTTTAATTTTTTTCAAAGCTGTTGAAAGCTTGCTGCTTGCTCTACAACAGAGTTGGTTTAACACTTTCTCATGATAACACCTGAATTTCCTGTTAAATTGCAGACTAAAGAGATAAAAAAAACAGCTACAGATATTTTTCACACCCTCCTGATGTGTTGAATAGTGACTGAAACAATAAGGTATAATGTGACTGCCCTTGTAAAGTCCTTTAATGAATGCCTTTGTGAACATGTGCCTGTGTAGGGTAGAGAATAAAAACCTTCTCTGTGTGGTTCTGCCCTTTCGAGGAAATCCTCTAGGCGAAGGAAGCAGAGAAATGTTTCTTCTTCTTTTTAGTCATGTGTTGTACTCTACTGGGTCTTTTTTATACATCGCCTGTCTTCCTCTTGTGTCTTTGTGACTGTCTGTGTATATTTTTGTCTTTTTTTTTTATTGGTTCTCTTTCATTTTGTCAATCTCTGTCAGTTTCTTTTTATATCTTCTTTGCTCTCTTTTCTCCTCTCTCTCTCTCTCTCTCTCTCTCTCTCTCTCCCTCGCCGTCTCTCTCAGTCTTTCCAGACAGTGGGCCGTGTGCTCTTTACTACATGTTGACACTCCTGCTCCGCCTCGCTCTAGCCATAATTGGCCGCCTGGCTTCATCCTTGTATAGTGCGCGCACACACACACACACACACACCAGAATACCAGACGCAGAGGGAGAGACAGAAAAGTCAGAGCAAAAGCGAGACAGGGAGAAAGGAAGGGGAGTGGTAGCTGCCGGCGCCTGGGCCTGGTCAGTGTCTACTGTTGATCTTGGTTGTGGTAATATTTAGTTTAAACACTAATAGCCGACCGCATGTAAATGTCAGGCAGCCTCGGACCCTGCAGCATGCTGCAAGTGCCCTGCAGCATGAGGGCTGAGAAGCCAGGCCTGAAAGTCAGGAAATAGCAGACGCATATAGAGAGACACACAGTGCAAAAACAGGTGCTCACATGTACATACTGATGGATTACATACTGAAGAAGGCTGACATACTGCCAGCGTCAGTCTCGTACATTGCGACATTAAAGTTGAAATAATGCCCAAGCACTATATTTGCCTTTCATAAAGATACCATTGGGCAAATAACATTACAGACGAGCTTGTAATTGCAGAGGAAATACAACATGACAGATGGTTACTCCTTTTTACCATCCATGCTCAATAAATTCAATTGCGCCATAAATGCTTTTTATTGGTACTAAATAGCCATGTGGAGCTACACAGTGATCATTATCTTCAGCATAATATATATTCATCTGCAAAAACATGGCCTCCAAATGGAAATTTTAACCATCTTATCCAACTAAATGTAACCTGAGACCACTCAAGCGTGCCGTTCATACTTCCTATCTAACTTGTTTTGCATAGTAATGCTTTGTTACGCTCCCACTGTGGATCCAAGTCTGAAAGCAATGTTTTCCTCCTGAAATCCTCGTCTCCTCTGTGGAGTAGGAGGGTTGCTTGGCCTAGATTTGTCTGCCCTGGATACACTGAGGGGTGAGGGGGGGGCTTTAATGGGAACATAATGATATCAGTGCAGATTTACCTGGGCAGAGTCCTGCAGATAAATGGGTCAGAAGGATGAAAGGATGATGGAGCTACTCAGCAGGAAGGAGACCCGGCCGTAAGATGTGGGAGGGTTTAAAGTGGATGAGTGGGTGGGAAGGATTTAAATAAGTGAATTTAAGTAGTAGTAGTAGCGGTTGTTTTGCATTGAATTCATTTTTCTATATCCACAGGATAATTATTTAGTTTAATTTGATTTGGTTCAGTTGGTTTTGCTTCGAATCTTCACTTCAGTTTCAGTGTCCTTCAGATTCGATTCAGTTAAGCTCTGATCAATTCCACCTTTGATGGCAGCCAAAGATAACATTGTATAAGTTGTGAATTCAAGCTGGGGCACACAGGGGGTCTTTTATGCAACACAATCACAGCCTCTGACATGTCGGCACGCCTGTAAAGCAGTCAGTCCATCTGTGCTTGGCCTAGTTTTGGTTCACGTTGGTGGCATTCCAGACCCCATTCTCAAAGGGGACGGACAGAGACACACAGTGTGTCTCACACTGGATAAATATAGCCATGACATTCGAAAAGGCCTGTAGTTTGGCTAGTCAATTCATTTTGGCAGGCGCAGGATAATCAGACGCCCCAGCAGTGTGTAAACTCACAAAACCGAACTCATATGAACAAAGAGTTTCTTTTAGGATGTTGGGTTACATAATACAGTAGATTGACTTATTTAGATCAAACACACAATAACGACACACACATACACGGCACTTTGCATGCATGTATGTCACACACATATACAGGTATGGGCCTGCCTCAGAATCAAGGGAAAACATGCTGGTTGACGTTCTCACCGTAAAAAATCTGACGCCCCTTAACCGCAGATCAGGTCTCACCCACTGCTCCAAGCTGTCAGCTTATACAAGGTAATTGCGTATGTATGCGTTTAACAGCCGTGCCAACAACAATCTGGGCTACTTTGGCACAAGATGAGAGGGAATCTTTACATCTGAACTTACAGGAATTTACGTGTGAGTGCCAGTTGTTTTGCTTTCATTTATGCAAATTCAGGGCAACTTGAAATAAGCTTGGCAACAATCCAGCTTCCTTTCACTCAATCAAGTTATAGGCTACTCGGGGATTCATAAAACAGCATATAAATCTAAATACTGATGCCACTTGTCAGCTTTCACATAAATCTTCGTGAAAAATCCTCTTCACTGTCAGTTTTATACATTCGATAAAACTGTCACACCGCATTGACAAAGAATTCAGGTTAGTGTGTTTAGGTTAGTGTGTTCACCCGAAGGCAGGACACCCGCTCTGTGCCTGACGGTGTTCTTTGAGTAAAAGCTACTGTGAATGAATGCGTAACGTGTAAGGTGAGCGGGTCTGGGCCGGATTGAAGCGGCTGAGTGGGGCATGAATAATGGAGGCTGATGCAGTTGAGCCGTGGCTATAAAAGCTACCAGTGTCAGTGTGGGCTCCTTTTGAGGATGGCCTGGCATTTCGAATTCTTTCAAGGCATCTGAATGTGTACCTCAGTGTGCTTTTGCAGAGTTTCTTTTTTTTTTTTTTTAAATCTTCTTTCAGCTCCAATTTTCCAATTCAGCCTAACATCCTATTGGCATTTTGACACCGTGGTTGATTTGATCTACGCCGTTTATGAATCATTGCTAATTTGCATTAGCTCCATGCCGTGTACAGTGGTGTGTCATTGTTGGTAAAGCAACCATAGTTACAATACATGAGTCACAGTTTAGCAACTGTATGTTTACTCAGCTTGGGCCAACACTAGACAGGGATATCCCTGGGAATTAGGACACTCCTTGGGCCAACTTTTCTCCACCTTATGGCTTTAGTATCTTTACTTCATCTTTATTTATCCTGGGAAGGTTAGCTGAGCACACCCTGCACACTCACTCTTAACACACGTTCACAACTGAGAGCTGCCAAGTGCAACCCCAGCCTGCTACTGTTCAATCAGGGAAGACTGACTGAAAGAAGGACTTATAAACTAAATGAATTTACTTGAAGTAGGCTGCACAAAATAGGAAAAGCTAGAGGAGATATGTTAAGAAGAATCTTTGGCAATTAGACACTACTGGGTAATCATTATCTTTCATTAGGGTAGTAATACCATGAGCCATGTAGGATTATCCCACATTGATGTCTAGACATTGGTGGTGGTGAAAATCTTGATGGATGTGGTGTGGAGTAATATTTCTCATGATTTTATTGGACAGGCTCAAAGATTCTGGAGGTTGGAACCGGAGTCGAAAGGCTGGATGTTGGTTGCATCAATCAGACACTAAAATCACAGCTGAAAGTAATCCAGAGAAAAACTGTTGAGTTTCCAAGTTCATCCTTGATCTTGGAAACAGCAGCTGACAAAACAATCTCACCTCAAGGTCTATTTAGTGGCTGTTCAGGAGTTTTCAATTGTATTGTGTGATCTTCATCAGCAGATGGATCATTCGCTCAGTTGTCATGAGGTTTTTTTTCATCATTTTATTCTATTAAAGTGCTCAAGATTACACGCTTTGTGGGATTTACATGCACTTCTCCATCTGAGCATAATAAACACAACAAGACAAAAAAGGGGAAAACAAATAAAAGAAAGTAGTAATACTGAACATGTAGTCCAGGCTGCCAGGGCCTTCCCGGAAAAAAAACAGATGCCTTGATTTTCTGGTCGATTTTTCTGTTTTATTGTAAAGCTGAGGGCTACAATTGAATGAGATCAAGTTATATTAAGTTAAATTAAAACACTCAGTAAAAATTATATCCCAGAGTGGGTCTCATGAAAATGTAGATGTTCACATTTCCATCTTTTCTGGGCACTTTTAGGGCTTCTTGTCAAATTTTAAGCCAACATGGTTAAGAAGTCTTTTAAGTTAATCAAAAAGAAATGGAACTTCTGAAAATCTACGGTTCTGACAATTGAGCAAACATCATCTGGTGATAAAGCTCATGTGATATGATTGAAAGCTCCAGAACAGCTACAAAATATACAAATGATTGTTTTCTTCACGGAAATAGTTTGAGATTCTGACAGCAGCAAGAACATCAGTTCTTGTCCATGGCAAAATCAGTTTGGTTGAGGCGAACAAGAGTCAGTTAATTGAATTGATAACTGGAATAGAAAATGCACAAATAAGAGAGAGGAAGCATTATGAAAAGTGATGTACTCTACTCCACTAAGCTCCATTTGCTCCATCACTTAGGGTGTAGGAATTAAAGGTCATTTATACATCAAGAGTAGCTGCTGATAGAAATCAGAGTGCTTCTCTTTCACCTCCCCAGTGCACATTTTTGCAGCTGCTCCACAATTTGTATTGACAACCTTCCAATCCTGCTTGACCTTTAACCTTTCAGCTGTCTAACCACCACGTTAGTCACTTGATTTTATGGTCGATTAACAATAACTCCTGCGTTGTATTGCTGATTTGCTAAGGAGGGGTTTCTTGTGAGTAATCATCAAAGAATGAAGCAAATCACTGGACACTGGAATTTTCCCATTTGCGCGTGTGTCATGTTGTCAACAATAACTATTATGGCAGCAGGCCACACGTGACTCCTGTGTCTACATCAGTTACTGTAACCTATGCGTACTCCCTGCTGTGTTTGTTGCCATATCATAACAGTGGACTGTGCCATATTGACATTCAACAGAGCTTGTCGTGGATACTTGTCAACAGTGGAAGATTCTTGGGAGGACAAAGACAGAAATGACTTGGGAACACATGAGGGCATGGCCTAGATCTTACTGTCCTGCACCCAAAAGCGGATGGGTTCAATGTGTGTCTACCGACAGACACATGTCCTGCCAGAGTGTCCTTGAGGAAGACAACGGTTGGGTGCGTTCTGACTCATATTACCATAAAATTTAGTATGCCAGAAAAAGATTTTGTATATCCCAATACATAGTATGTCAAATGCAGTATGCCAACAGTAAAAAAAAGAATGTCCTACTACATCCGGGAGCATTTTGCAGTATGCAAGCCAGCATGATTTTTTGGCTATTCTGACCCACAATCCTCTGCTCAGCAGAAGATATATCACATCGACTGAGCTGCCAAGAGAGCACAGACCAATGACAGTGCACTGACAGTGCAATGACAGAAGCCAGTGCAACAACAGAAGCTGCAATGACAGATGAAGTAGTATGTCCCACTTGTATGCATACTGCATATGTACTTTGTAAGGCAAGCTACATTATGTACTAAAAGTGAAAAGTAGAAGTATGCAATTTGGAATGCAGCAAATGTGTAATGTGGATCTGTTTTTGATCTCTCTTGCCATTTTGCCTTTCATCACCTCTAGTGCTCAGTAAATCTTTGTCTTTTTTTCTAGTTCCCTCCCCTTTCTTACCTCTCTCTCTGTCTCTGTGTCTCTCACTTCTAGTACATTTTGTGCTTTAGCGCGTGAGTATCATTCCCTCGAGGGTGCAGGAGATAGCAGGGGCATGCCATAGCAGTACATTGTCTTCCTCATTACACCATTTTAGACGCTTGCTCCACGGTTGTTCACACCTCGAGTGCAGGGGCTAATGACACTGTAGCTGTGAAAGGAAGCTATAGGTTAATACTGAGGGACAGTTTGTGTTTAGTGGCCTATTATGGATGTCCACTGTGTCTCTATAGAGACATCATGACAGCCATAATAGGTAGGTCACAGCTGTTGCCTCTCAGGTAATCGGTTGACTGCATGGTTATGTTATAATTCAAGTGTTTTTATTCATAGTGTTGTACTTGTCATTATTAATGTTTTCTCTGGGAAAATTTGCTTGTTTCACAAACTGGTTTCAGGTAAATACTAAAGGTTATTCTATTTAGTAAGTAACTAAACTTAAAAACTGCTCTAATATTTTTATGTAAACAGATGATTTGACTATTTGTGATGTGAAAGGTCTTGCTGGTACATGACAAATCTGCTGAGAATTATCACCAATGCTGCATTTCCCTTCAACTCTATGGCACATTTTCATGTCTTTCAGTGCATTGTTTTGGTTTTACAGCCCACAACTTTAATGTTTTGGTTTTCAGCAGTGTTTCCAGGTGCAGCAGGCAGCTGATTTAGCAAAAAAAACACTGATAAACTCCCTTTATGTTACATGCCAAGCCCCAGCAGACAAAGTTATTGACAATCTAACTAGTTATACAGTAAGCTAGTTATACGGGTAGCTAGCTAGTCGAGCATTTAGCGGCGAAAGAGAGAGATATACTGAATATCTGGAGTAGGTGGAGAGCAAAACAGAGCTAAAAGGAGACTAACATTTATCAGATGCACAGAAACTCAACTCCAAATGAATGCTAATGTTGCTCCATGTCTGACAGATGTGTAACTAGGCTATGCTCACTCACATATTAGCCATAACTTGATGACAAGATAATATGCTAATCTTTTGTTTACATCTGGTTGCGCTGTCCCCAAGTGGCCAAAGACAAACAAAAATAATGAATCCAGGTTTAAGGGAAATTGATAAGCAAACATAAGTGACAGCCCAGCTGGCAGTACATTAATCCAATTAAGGAAGGCGAAATTGGGCCACATTTTTGTCCTGGTATTGTGATGCAATATAGAGGAGGCTTTCAGCATATTGTTGGGAAAATTAACAGAAAGGGGGAAAGTTAACAGGACGTTAGAAATCATTTTTACCTTTTAGAGAGCTTAAAACATAGTAGGAACAGGGGGGTTTGTTGGGGGGGACTTGCCACCTGAACTTCTGGCTACAGCCTTAAATCATGAGTGGAAGTCTCAGTGAAAGCGAGCACTTGTCAATCATCTATTGAGCAGCCAATTTGAACTACACCTGTCACAAACAAATTCCTGTGGAGCCTTGCCAGACTACAAAGAGAAAATCTGTGGGTTGGCTTTGAGAGGCTCACTAAATACAGTTTAATACCAGGAGATTTTTTTTAAGGTAAGCTGTAGGCTAAGCAAAACACTTTTAATAAGCTACGAAACAAGCTTCAGGCAGAACATTCAGGCCTCTACCTGTGAAACTGTGATTCATTTAACTTTTGTCACACTTTGTTCTGCCAGAAATACAGGCAGGAGCAGCTCTGGTGAAAAGACAACCCAAATCCTAACTCACTCTTCAAAAAGTAAAATAAGGAAATAAAAACTAAGTGAGCCGTTGGTGGTCATTCATTACTACTAAATCGATATAATACAGTCAGATGTGACCATATTTTGCTTATTATAGCAATGGCATTATGAAGGGAACTGATAAGCATAACTCATAAGTGGTGATGCTCAGATGATACTTGGTGACTGGCTCTCATTGTGTTATCCATGCGCTCAGCGTCACATGCAGATAGGGAGTCCAGGATGTGAAAGGCCATGTGCTTAAGGCAGGAACACTGGTACACATGCTTGTAATGCACATGTATGCCAGAGGTTGCACGTATACACACACTGATAAATAAATGTATGAAGAAGTGAGCAAACTGTCAGCTAACACAATTGCACACTGAAGAGTTCCACTCAACGATATGCAGAGCCACTTGGGGTTTTCACACCTTCCAACGTGAACTCTGCAACCCGTTCATGACAGCACCGGAGGACTGAGGAGGGACACACTGAGAGAGATATACAAAGAGAGATAGAGTGTGTGTGTGTTTGTGTGTATGTGTGTGTATGAGAGAGAGGGAGAGGGGAAAGAGGTGTTAGCATGTTCTGTCACATATGTTCACACCATGGATAGCAGAGGGACAAGGGAGGTTAGCAGTGTCAGGCTCATGCTCCATCTCACACACACCTGCACAAAGAATAAGTAACAGATTCTAGAGCTTTTTTTGAGAGCAAACTAGGATGGATTATGGTACGATGGTTTAAGATAAAACGCTTTAAATTTAGTTCACTTTCCCATACCAATATTAAAGTTGAGACAAAAGAGCAAATTTTGCAGAAGAAGCTCAAAGATATCCTTTATCTTTATATCTTGTCACCTTTAAGCTAACATTGTTACACCATATTTCCACAACACTACCATAATATAACATGTAAAAACACATTAGATTGAAAACACAGTAGATATTGCAGGGCTGCTCCCAGAAAATTGGTCAGCTAAGGCAGTGGGCAGTGATTCATTGGCTAACTCTTTAGCAAAGCCCTATGGAGGATGAGTTTCTCATTAAAATGCTGCTGCCTTAAGTGCAAACATCTCCTTCTTAAATGAACAGCAAGGTTTGAGGTGTTGCCAGCATAATGATACAGTTGTGTGTTTTGAATGCTGCAGACGCTATGCAAAGATTGCTAGCAGCGTTGTACATAGCAGTGTGACATTTCACCGTGAGAAAGTTGAAGATAGCTTAACTTAGGTACAGGATTGGGGAATGTAGCAAGCTAGCAGAAGAAGGGTGTGTTGCACCTGTGACTAATTTCAAAAGATTGGTTTGTAACAGCTGTATCAATTTTTCCTAATTTCATACAGAATTCTCCTCTGATCTGTAGTTGTGTATTGAAATAATTATATATTGCCCAGAGACTGCGGACGGAAATTAGCTAGTAGCTAAATCTATATTATATCTTCTCCTTGTATGAGATTGTTTTTTTTTGTATATAGTCCCTGAAAAACAAAGGTAGTCATAAATCTGAATAAACATGTAGATAAATCTCTTATCTGTTTTCCGATACGTATCAGTTAATCTTTACACCTACTTTTCTCCCAACCTTGGAACATGCTCCCAATGTTCAAACAAATCATCTTGTTAATCAGTTTACTAATCAAGGAACAGTTAAAACAATCACCTCATTCATGAAATACCTGGTATGTGTTTGAAGCTTAATAGACATGTTATATTTCATTAAAATGTATGTCGGTATGGATACACTTTATTTCTGGTGAAATAGTGCGCCTCCACTATAAAACACTGCAGGAAACCCAGTTTATTTGTATCAGTTTGTTAGCAAAGCAATTATGTTCCTTATAGTGCTTCACAAATTGCCATGACTTGTTTATTTTTTTCACTGTCAGTCATTTCATAGGAGATGAAAAACATACATTTTGTAGTAATCATAGAACAAATTACTTTTGGACGAGCATGTGTGTGTGTGTGTGTGTGTGTGTGTGTGTGTGTGTGAGCAGCCTGTTTGCACCAGTGAATTAAAAAAAAATACAATAAAAAGAAAAGGCCATTAGAAGGAAAACTTACTGTATTTTTTGGTAGTTCAATTCATTTTTCTATCAAAAGAAAGGCATTTTGCTCATGTCTTTATCGTCAGCATGACATAATTATCTGGCATCAGAAATAACTAAAAGAAATGTAATTCATAAGGTAACAAAGAAATGGGTCTTTATATCATTGGGATGCTTTACTCCATTGTATGACCATTTCTCTGATGTATTCAGTCAGTAATTTCATTGAACATTAATTGAATCGCAGTGAGAAATGAAGGTGCGGTGGAACAGAACGAAGCATATGAATAATATTTCAAGAGCTAATTATGCTTAAGGGGTATTATCTAACTGGACTTTCCAGTTGCCATTCAACCAAGTAAAATTAATTCTCCATGCAAATGCGCCTCTTTCCCAGGAAGAGAAAAAAAATCACAAATGAGCAGTTCAACAGTGGTTGACACTTGGGTTCCTGTTTCTAGTTTTCTGGGAAGATACAGACAGAATTTGCCTCAGATTGAGGTTTTGTGGTTGTGAGAGAATTGCCTGTTTTGTCATTTCATGCATTCATTTCAAAATTCTTCCTTTGGCAATATGTGTTTTCTGCAAGAGAACATTCAGTCAGCATACTTTGGAAACATGGTACAAGCCTGCTAAGACATTGGACCATTTACTATTTAAATGGTATAAGAATAAGATGATGTGGAATGGGCTACACAAACAAAAATGCTGAAATGTTTGATATTTTGTTTTATCTGTGCAGCAGTTTTAACTACATTGTTCCATCAAAAGACATGTATCCTGTTTAGTTAGATTAAGAGCTTCTAACAGTCCTGCTTAAATGTCTAAAACGTATCTAGCTTCTTTCATGTAATGCTGTCGTAAAGGATGAGGCCATGCGATGTGTCTGAAACTTGAAACAAGACACTTAGTCATTGGTGTGGCAACAAGAAGTGCAACAGTATAGTATGTCACAATATCCAAACTTAAACATTAGTTCAGCTTAATGCACGAGAAGTAGCTTAAGCAGCACAATTTTTGTTGTAACAACAAAAGCTCATTTACAGCTGATGACAAGTGACTGCTGATTTAGACTTCTCTGTTACTTACAGCTAAAAGACACAGCAGTTCAGTTTAACTGAGGCTGAAAATAAAAACGCTAGTTTTGCAATATTATGCAGACAACATCCAGCTAATTGAAAAAACAGTAACGTTAAGGAAAAATGTTCCTAATATTTTAATGAAGTGGACAATGGGGTCATGGGGCAGGAAAAGATGAGAAACAGTTAAACTGATTTCATCACTAAAACTGCATCACAAGGGAGGGGTGTACATAAAGGAAAGTCAGATACAATGACATTGAAGGCATAATGAGGCTTGTTTCCCCCACCTTATGCAGTTTTGGTTTATGTCAGCTCATTTTAGTGGTGCTAGGAATGTGCTAAGATTGTGTAGATTTAGTTTGTATGTGCAGCTATAGCTCCTGATGTCCAGATCCTAACCAGACAGGGCTGCGGGCAGGGGAGTTCCAGGGTTCTGCCAGGGTACTTCCCTCCCCCTGCCCCCCTGTCCACTGGACTGGGAAGAGAGGGGTGGCCTGGCCTTTATGGAGCTGAATGGATGAAGAAATCAAAACCTCAACAGACCCTATTGTGCCACAGGATCAAAAGGAGCAGTGGCACGGCAGGGGCTTTGATCATGAGGCGAACACAGGAGGGGAAAGGGGCTGGTTTCGGGGGGAGAACACCCCTGCTCATGAGCTCATAAAAAGACACTAACACACAGGTGCAAGGACATACAGTGTAAGCGTGTGGACATACTGTGCATGCACAATGACACTCTCATACACACGCACGCATTGTCGCTCTAAGAGCACGCGGTGCTGTTCACTTTGATGCCTGTCTGCGTTTGTACCTGAGGCGAAGTCACACGATCACTCAGCGCTCTGGTCGCAGTGCTGCAGTGTAACGTTTCACTATGAATGCCATTGAAGGCTGAACCGGTGTGTTCAGTTAGATTTACAACTGCTGGGGTTTGGTATACTTCATTATTATGTTTGCCAAATTATGCACCACACCCAATCGTGCAGCTGTTATGAAAGAGCACCTGAGCAATAGTTGGAAAATACCCAGAGTTTTTACAGATTCTCTCACCAACCACTACCACAGTAGTATCACTTTTAACCCAATGTACACTGCAAAAAATGGCCATGTTAAGTCAGTTACATGTGCAGTTGTTAAAATTTTGATGTTGAGGTGAAAATCTGTAAGCCTTACTGAAAAAGACAGCTCTCTCCTCCAGAATTAAAACAAGACCAAGGGTGTTTTCAAACCTATAGTTCTTTTGCTTTAGTCCATATCAGTGAAGGAGTTGGTAAATTTGTTGAGTCATCCCCCGTGGTTCAGGTTTCTGTGCCCATGGAAAAAAATTAAAGCGAACCAAAATGCATCACTAAAAGCCATGTGGGAACGTTCCCTCCGCTCATTGGTTAGTTGTGTTTGGGGCAGTAGCAAGAACATGAACACAGGAGGAAGGTCCTGAAGAAGGTCGTCTGGCCAAATATCAAAAATGCATGTACTTTGTTGCGCTAGCTGGACATGATTGGACCTCAATTGACTCTCTAGCTGCCAACAACTGTTGATTTCACTCATCCACATCCCAGTATGCAAAGTGTACCTGATTACAGGAGCCGTTAAGCTCAAACTTCCAGAGTACGCCTAGTAGTTGGGTCCGATCGAGGTTGGATCACGTTCCCACTACAAATGAACTGCTCCGGAATTCGTTTCGGACCAGACTGAGATCGCAACCTCAAAGGGTCTCAGTGCGGTTGTTTTGGTCCGAACGTGAATGTTCTGATCTACCCAAACAAATCACACCAAGGAGGAAAACAAAGCAGAGTCTGATTCAGCTAGACTAAAAAACATGTTTTAAAATGTCTTAAGAGTCTGTAGCCACACTAGCAGCTCTGTACTTGCCAGCATGCCAACATAGGGAATGCAAACATGCAAATATTAGCTAATTAGCAGTAAACGCAAAGTACAGCTGTGGCTAATAAGAATATGAGAATAAGTTTTGGACAAAGTCAAATGTTAACCTCATGGTGGTACTAGGGTAAAAGTTGGGAACATTATTGTCTGTAGCAAAATTTGTCTATACTAAATTGTATAGCAATCCATCTAGTAGGTGTCGAGATAGTTACATTTGGATGAAAGTAATGGAACAACTGACAGCCTGACAACCCTAGAGCTACCCCACTAGCATGGCTAAAATAAAATAAAAGATTTTTTTAATTTTGAGTTTATTTGTATTTAAATCAAGTGACATTATCTGATTTTTAAAAATGTGCATCAAGAAATGAATTGAATCTTTTGTATTGTAAGCCAAGTCTAAGCAATGGCAATTTCCCATTTATCAGCACCCACTTCCCACCAGTATGGTTGATGTTTCAATAGCTCAGCAGAACCCAGCTGCAGCTTACGTCAAATCACTTTGGGTCAGCAATTATTTCAATTATTTTCTCCTGAAACCTTGTTATGGTATTTTCATCAATCAGCTGCCAGCACAGCTCCGATTCTCCTGCCCTTTACACACTGCCGTGCTAATCTGTGCCCAGATATACACTGTTTATATTGCTATATTGGGCTTGTGTGAGTGTTGCACTGCCCAGCAATATTCACTTCTATCAGGCTTTATTTTAGGATGTATGCCAGAAAACAATCAACATGGAAGAACTTGCAAATTGCAAATGTATTTTCCCCAGTGTTTTTCCAGACTTCAAGCAAACCTGCTTCTTAAAATATGCTGAGTGTACACAGTGTGAAGCCTTCTTGAAACTGACCAGCTAACACAGGATCAAAGGAGTGTTCTGTTAATGATTTCACCAATGAAATAAAGGACAAAATACCTTTAAGCAAATGAGACATTTTGTACTAGTGAGTGCATGACCTAGTTCAGTTCGGTTAAAGATTGAGTCCTGTTCAGCAGCATTCATGGAGTGTCCTGCTGTTACTCTACCTGAACAGGTCACATGTGGCGGAGTTCCCAGTGGAAAAAGATCAAAGGGAGAGGTGGAGATCCATCGGAAAGCCTGCGGTCACCTTGGAACACTAACCTTTGAGTGGTCAAACAGCGGAAAGTCACAGCCTATCTTAATCAGGGTCTTAATTCTGTGTACTGATAAGACATTAAAGAGAGTAGAACAAGTACAAATAAGTCTATGTTTGTCAAAACACAACTCTCTGCGACCAATTTGTCCATTAAAGCTAGATTTAGTTAGACAAACATTCTGTATTATTGTACTTAGAAGATAGAGTAGTACTGTGTGTTTGGCTATATGGGTGGCATTGAAGGTCTGCTGGTCCACCCCTTTGGTCCAGACTGAAATATCTCAACAACTATTGGATAGATTGCCATGAATTGACTTTAGTGACCCCCCTCCCCCCCAAGACTTTTCCTCTAATGCCACTAGGAGATTGACATTTTTGTTTTTTAGTAATATCTCTCGACATGCTGTTGGATGGATTGCCATGAAATTTTGTATAGACATTCATGGTCGCCAGAGGACTTTGGTGATTCCCTGACTTTTCATCTGGCACCACTATCCAAGTTTTCACCTATCTAGTGAAATATGTCAACATTTAGTTGATGAATTGGCACACATCTTTGCACAGACATTCATGGTTCCCAGATGATGAATCCTAATGACTTTGGTGATCCTCTGGCATTTTCTTCTTGCGCAACCATGAGGTTGACATTTGTGATTTTTAGTGAATTGTCTTGGCAACTACTGGACTATTGGTCCCCAAATTTTAATTTGTTTGATACTTTATGACAAAATACCTGCAAAACTATTGACATTCCCATCAGCCTCAGCTCTACTTTGTGTTAAGTGCTAATTAGCAAATGTTAGCATGCTAACATACTGAGATAAGATGGTGAATACATTAAACATTATACCTCCTTAACATCAGCGTTGTGACTGTGAGCATATTAGCATGCTGATGTTAGCATTTAGCACTTTAGCTGTGCCTAAATAAAGCATCATAGTCTCTGAGATAACAGCACTATCTTAGTCTTGTTTGATAATATTTGAGCAAACCTTTGAATTATATGCAAAAAAGTTGAGGAAGAATTAGTTTCTTTATTATAGCTGCAATTCACTGATGCAACAGAGCAGCAATTGCCTGTATTGACACTATTGTGGCTTTTCACATTTCAAAGATGGAACCTGACTCACTGTCTTTATTGCAACTCATGGCTGTGGGTACATGCTTGAAATGGAAAACTGGACAGAGAAATGTGAGTTGGGGACTGTTTACACACCAGCAATGTTGAGGAAAGACAAACAGAGCCCGTGAAAGTCAAGGTGTTCTCCGTTGTGGAAAGTTTGCGATAACCTTAATCATAGTTTCCTAATCAGCTGTGAGGGACAGAGGCCTCTGGAAATAGTTGGCCCCAGTCAGTGTGGTCACACCCCCTTACTGGTTTTGGTGTGTTTGTGTGAGTTGGGTCTCTGTGTGTATATGTTCATGTTTGCATGCGAATGTGGATGTGTGCGTGTGTGTGTGTGTGTGTGTGTGTGTGTGTGTGTGTTCTAAGGTCCTGGACAAACAGAGGCAGGGGTCCTGTTGACGAACCAATTAAAAAGCAGGAAGAATGGGGGAGGACACACAGACCCAGCAAGCTTTGCCCATCACTCAAATTAGAGATGGCAAGTGGAGTAAAAACAATCAGGATGTTATGAAGCACTTTCGTGTTTCTTAGGTACAGTTAACAAATTCTTAAATCCTATTCAAATTATCAGCAGTGCATCCATAGAGGGAAGTAACTTTTATCAGTTATTTATTCATTCCTATTCATTCAAGTCTCAATTCCAGAGAAATCATCTTTAACTGATCATCTACTAATCATCGTTTAACTTAACACTTGAATTCTTTGACAATTAATTGTTTTTGTTTCATTAAAAAGTAAATTCTTCACTTTATGTCCTTTTTACATTAAACTTTGAATTCTAAATTGTGGAGTTGTAGTAGTTGCTTATCTAGGAGTATCATCAAGAAAATTCAGTTAAAACTGGTTGGCTTGGTTCAAATGTTGAAACAGTTCATGGGGGATTTTCTAAAATGTCAATATAGAATAAATGATGAACTTAGGTTACTTCCACAGGAAGGGCAACTGTAAAAGTAGGTGAGCACATTTCATTTCATGTGACACAAAAATACCATGGCATTGCAGTAATGAAAATAACAGTATCACGAAGCTCTTTTCTTCCACAGTGTCTTTTCCAGGAAGGCAGAAACCCATTTAGTGACTAATGAACTTTACCTGCATTTCAGAACCAGGAAGCAGGGCCTAAATTTAGTTACCGGGCCATAGTTTCTTGTCCGTAAAAAGTCCCTGCTCTTGGGGTCATATTCACTTATGGAACATTGGCACAGAGTTTGCAGTGCTGATCATTGCTGACTGGTCAAACACAAGTCTCAAGTCTGCTACAACTTGTGTACAACATTCATTCGCATAGTATCCAAGAAGTGGTTTACAGTAATGTCAATATAATGGCAAGGAATGGAAGTTTCCTGTAATGGTGTTTATTAAATTTATATAGTTGACTATCCAACTGCTTGAGACAAAGGATGAATGAGAGTGAGTGGGAGTGATTGACAATCAAGAGGGCGAATGAAAAAAAAACACTTCAATCTGGTCACATAATAAATCAGTATAATAATCAGAAATACACAGGTGTCCACCCTTTCTGGCGTTTTCAGTCCCTTTTTCCCCCTCTTTTGTCAACTTATCTCTACATGCTCTGTTTACATCATACTGCAGTTGCACAGCAGTCAGTTACAAAGTGGAGACCTTGGAGTTGTTGTCACCTTGCCTTCAAAAACATTATCGATTTAATTTACCTAATTTTCTGTAAGAGTAAGAGCCAACTGAGAGTGAGGACAGAGCAGCCAAAAGCTCAAAGCCACCAGACACTCTGTTCGTCTTACTTTTGTATTCTCTAGTAGACCCTTAGTGAGCGAACAAGCATGAGACAGAGAGAGAAAGAAAGAATGCGACAAGGGTTCGGATGTGCGGAAAAAAGGAGATGAGAAGGGGCAACTGGAAGAATGAGGCAGGTAAGGAAAAATGGCTGTGAAAAATACAGGGAGCCAGGAGAGGAAGAAGAAAGAGCATGGCAATAAAAAAAGAGAAGGGGAGGGGGCTTTGACTCACAGGTGTTTCTTCCCTTTGAAGAGGGGATTCCTCCCTCGCCTTTAAGCAGGAAAATAATTAACACTTTGTTGGTTGCCATGCCAACACGCAGCTTCTCACTCCGCTCTCAGCTGTGAGCATTCCTGGCTGTAATTACCCACAGTTCAAGAGCCCTCCATAATTACCCACAATCCATCTGCACCTCCATCTGAGAAAGAGACTGAGGAATGAGGAACAGAGAAGCACCAGCATGTATTTGCATATTCTGTCTCGTAAGACTGCTCATAGCTATGAAAGGTCACATGTACTCAACAGAGGGCGTGGCAGAGTCGCCGGGAGCCTTAATATGACTTTTAACAATACATACTCATTCCTTTACTGTTTCTCTTTTACATCCATCCCACTGCTTCTCTCTCTTTTCAAGCAATCACCTTCTAAAGACATGTAAAAAAAAAGGCTTGCTAATTATCTAGCTCATGTGCATTTGCAGGTATAATTGCCATTACACAAATATACATTTGATCATCAAACAATGTTCCATAATGTCCTCACCAATCATCCAGAGCGATAAATATTTGAAGATTTGCCGGTAGCATCATCAGCTTCACATGATGATGAAATTACACATGCCAATATTGACACGTGAGGTGGAAGCTTATTATATTCACGGGAAATAATTGGACATGTTGCATATAATTATTCAATAAGTACTCGGTGTTATCTTCGACAGGCACAGGCTTCGGTTGGGGTAGTTGTGATTACAGCGCAAAAGCTAACCAATTACGGCCGAGGACGGGAGTCTTGTATTTCAAACTGCTGAGCATGCAAAGCCTATTGACATGCAATTAGTCAGGCCATCGTTAGGAGGCATTTCAGCGCTGACGCTTCTCGATTAATTCTCATTACCTCCGTGTGTGTGTGTGTGTGTGCGTGTGTGTGTGAGTGTGTGTTAATGTGGGGTTTTGCAAGGATAGGACAGAGTAGAGTGTGACTTTTGAATGTAGAGGGTCATTATGATAATCAGCATCATTAGCCCAAAAGCCCCAAATGGAGTACTTTTATAGACAAGGTCCCTGTTCTGTTTCCTTTTTACTTTTAAGACTTCTCAGATGCCTTTGGTTCCTTTAAACCAATGAAATCAGTGACTTTCTTTTTTCTTTTTCATTCAAGGAATTTTAAGGGACAAACAAGCTTGTAAAGTCAGAATCACCTTATCATTGACATGCAAACCTGCACACATGCCGTGCCATCTAACAGGGAATTGGCCTGGTTGTCTATAGGAGGCTAAACAGCTTCCTTTAGCTTAGAAAGTAGCGGTGATGAGCTGCCAATCAGAATCCCACCTTACACCTTTTAATTACCCTGATCATGTAAACGCGGACAGAGCCAAATTGAGTTTGAAGACCTGATAATGTGGACTCCGTCTCCATTCTCCAGTCACCGTTTAGTTCATTTCAGTGTGAGCGCTCAGGTGTGAAGGATTTGAGCGTCGGGGGCGGGGCACAGGGGACCTTTTTATTGTGCTGGTGTCATAGGTGTCGCGGCGAGGGGGTCTACAGCTGCTTTGCTTGCTATTGTCACTGTGTCATAACATCAGGACCTATGGATTAGGGCCTCTTGTGGGTTAAATTTCTGCACAATGTGTCCAAGCTCTGCAGTGACATGTGGCTATTAGCCAGGCTGGTGAATAAATAATGATGTGACCATAGCTTATCGCTTGACAGGATCTGTGAAGATGAAACATAAACACAACATGAACCGTACAGCTGCTTATGGCTGAGCATGTAATTTGTGTGTGGGTTTCTGTGTGTGTGTATATGTATGTATTAGGCACCGGGCACATGTGTCTTTGCACATGGGCAGGTTTCCTTCTGAACTGCTGTGTGTGATTGTAAAATGTGTGTTCGTGTGTGTGGGTACAGACTGCTGACCAGGCAGCTTGTGCCAGAGCTCGGGCCCTCACAGACACACAGTCAGCACAATGCCTGTCACAGCAGCCAGCCAATCAGATCACTCAAAGCGCGGGCCAAAGGGCAGACAGGAACCAATTGTTGTAACAGGAACCTATGTGCAGTGGTATAACTGGTGGCTCAACAGTTCAACAGTGGCACAAAACACCTGCAGATAGCTTTTATTCATCCTGATGGCTTATGATACCTTGTCTTAGTTGTTAAGTCAATGAAATAGGTGAATGAAAAGTCAAGAAGAAGAGGTCAATGAAAGTCAATAAATCGCACATTTTCCCTAAACGCATGTTGGTAACAATCTGTCATCACCTGATTTTCCGTTAAGTCTCATTTGCATTTCACATAGCTTTGCATACATTTTAATCATACTGTGTGTTCCATTGCCCACAATTTAAGTTATACAATTTACAGTTCCAAAGCACTGATTAGATAAGACTAAGAGTCTACAGACAAACCTGCTGGTGGCGCTATATGAAAGGTAAGGGGATCACCAAAGTCAGTAGAGTTCATCCTATGGGCACTATGGACATTGGTACCAAATTTTATAGCAATCTATCCAGTGGTTGTTGAGATATTTCAGTGTGGACCAACGAACTGACCAATAAACCAACATGGCTGTCCCCAGTGACACGCCACTAATCTGTCCAAAAAGGCTCCTATCATATATACAAGAATTTTACTGCTCATTTGCTTCAGAAATTCATGTTTTTGAACACTGTGGCTGATCATAGCACCGCATTTTGCTCATGCAATTTGGTTCCGCAACGCCTTTGAGTATTTCCATCAGTGTTGGACAGGGGTCAAACCTCTTCTTTGGTCCATATCAAAACATTCTAAACTGAATGTACAAAAATGCCAAGGACATCGCCTTGATTTTGAACTGCAGCCTTTTTGCACAATCCCCATCTGATTTGACTCAAACCATAAAAAGGCTCATCTGTTTCTTTTTATCTACATCCCCTTCTTTTGTGATTGGTACATATAAAATAAGAGGAAATCAGTACAAGGATAATGGCCTTTACCTGGATTCACCTCATTAGAGTGAAAAAGTAGCTCTTATATTTTGGACATGCAGTTACAATCAAAGCTCTCTGGACCATCTCTGGCCCTGCTGCCCTCCCCTCCCGGGGTCGTGGGCTTGGGGGATTTAAGGCTTTGGTCTCAGTATCCTCTTAAGACAGGGATGGGCAGTTAAATGGATCAAGTCACTGAAGGGAAGTGGAGCACTTAGCTGAAACTTTCATGTATACAGTATGTGGACGTTATATACGCCTGCTCTACCGCTGAGGATTAACTACCAACACAGCTGCTTGGGGGCAGGATTTCTGAAACAGTTTGAGCAATAGACTTTGAGAGTGACTATTGACTGGTAAATAACAATCTCTTAATAAGGATAAGAGGTGAAAACTCTATTTGGAATGTAAACCATTTATGTCAACTGTTAAGTAAAACTTGCAATGTCGCTTTGATAGCTAAAATTGCATCCATATGGTCGCCTGAGGAGACCCCCATTAGAGGGAAAGCAGTGAAAACATAGCACCTGTTTTGAATTTTGCCATCAAAACTGTGCTAATCTTTTCTACTGCAAAATGTTTTACTGCCTGAGTTCTGAGTTGGGCAAAACGCCGGCCCTTTTACATGGTATACTCAAAGGCCAACCCAAACCCAAAACCTTAACTAACGCAATAAAAGGTTGTTCCTATCCAAATGATCAAATGGGATTTGTTTTTATGAAATCTCCTACACTAGCCCTGCGGCCTGTTCTGTCCCCTCTTGCAGTATTTATGTAAACACACACACACGCTGACCATGTGCATGTGCACTGAAGATAGAGAGCTCAGATACAAATGAACTAGGCTGATATGGGTGTTTTTGCTTGATGTAAAGTGCCAGTATTGAAGATGTTTGGTGGCAGGGAAGAATGTGTGTGCATGGTTTCATGTGTGCACAGTTTCTTTAGGGCCTATTCATACAGTGTCAATTAGGGCATCAATGAGCTGGCACATATGTTGTGTATGTCACATCAAGTAGAATAACCTTTGGCTTACTGCCACAGTGTTTTTGGTTTCTCTTTTACTTTATCTCATTCTAATCATATAATGTACGGATAAGAAATGCTAACATAGGTAGAAACAAAAACATTTCAGTTGTAAATTCAGTGTCATATAATGCAGTCTAAACATTAACTCATTTCAATCCTCAATTTGTCCTCCTTTAACTTCCTGGTTGTACACTTAAATACACACCCACATATGCACACTAGTATGACCCTGGGCTATCACTCTCTGTGTTAATGGTAGAGTATATCTAGGGTAAATATTAATTGAACATTGAACATTAACATTATATCCTGTATAAATTACCAGGAAAAACATACATAGTATATATAAAAAGTGTGAAAGTGAAGGTGTGAGGGAATGTGTAGAAGGAGCTAATGAACAGTTATGCAATGTGGCTGCCAGATTACCAGGCTGACTAGGGACCTGACATTATTACATAATGCTGAGTCCAGACAGTAATCCATATAGCGACCTGGCAAGCATGCAGCACACATGACCAGTAGTCTCAACCTGTCCAGGATAGTGTTAGTGCAAGTGGCCAGGATAGTGTTAGTGCAAGTGGCCGGAGCAGTGTCTCTCGAAGGAACAGTAGCAAAATGTTTGTATTTCGATACATGTGTTCTCAATTTGTTTTAATTTTTTACTTCTGGTCATACAAGAGAGTAGCCTGGTCACCCAGAGGACAATAAATTCATATTGTCTAATTCAAATATTTGAAGCATCGACTGCAGTTCTCTGCAGTTTATATTCCTACAAAAGGGAGATGAGTAAAAGTGGATAGTGCGAAACAGCCAATAAGCTATAGCTCCTTCCATTTTGGACTCCCCTTTCCCCAATTCCCCAAAGGTCAGCAGTGTCAAGACAGCTTACCTATCAGTTCACAGTGGGAATTTGTGGGTCAAAGCTCACCAAAGTGAAAATCAACGTGAAAAATTTGTGTGGAATTACTTTGCTTCCTCAAGGAAATCCACTAAATGCCACGATTCCCAAGGAATTAACTGATTTCCATGTGCAATTTTGCTGTTTTAATTGATGGTGCGACCAGGTTTTAAATATTAATTATTTTTTTGTGATGACACAAATCTCATTTTTATATGAAATTCCAAAAAATTTACAATGTGTGTCATTTTATAACACTTGTCATGGCTGTGCACTCTTACTCAAGGACGCTGCTACAGCGAACATGCCTGCAGAGAACATAATACATGTATATCCTGCACACATGTTGAGCGATCTAACCTCAGCACGATGCATGACAAATTCAGTCCCTCAGATTTCCCTGGCAGAGAGCACCAGCTCAACCAAGCTGGATCGATTTCAATCGGCGGCTTACCAAAATGATGTGGCAGCCACCGGACTAGCGTGATGGCGCTAAAAATAACCTCGGCTGACCCCAAGGCTCAGATGTGGCCACGTACCCTCTGGTGTGTCTGGTTTTATGTGTCCCCAATGAAACCCATCAAATTACAGATGCAAACGCAGCCGGACCCCTTATCAAAACTATTTCGGCTCACTGACACAGTTTACTAAGGCAGTAATTAGAGCAAAGGAAAGCAGGAGGCATCCTAGGCACGCGGAGAAAGAGAAACGGGGCAAAAAAATGAAGAAATAGGAGAGAGAAAGAGGAGGGTGGACAGTGACAGGCCACAAGTCATCTTTCTTTTGCTCTGTCTGCGCCCCCCACACCCTTCATCATTCTCTCTACATCCATGGATCAAAGGATTGGTGAACATAAATAAAAGCCCTGATGATGATTTCCCATGAGAGCTGTGAACAACTGCATAGCACGCGTTCATATGAAGCCTCAGCAAAACAGCTGTCTGTGCCTTTGCTGTCAGCACGCCCTGGTTTGGCCAACTGCCTGACTGCCTCACTTGCTTCTCAACTGGTTCACACCGCCATGAGAAAAAAAAAAAAAAGAAATAGAAAAAAGGATTACAATCATGAATACTTCATAACTTGACTGGTCCTTGTTCAGGGCAACGCCTTGTAGATCTTGGATTTATCTCTACATAATACACTACAATACTTTGGATGATAGAATTGAGAGATCCATGCAATGCATTATTTAGGTTTGCTTTTAGGAGAGCTGTCTAAGGTGCCATGTAGGGGGCTTGTAAGGTGAAGACAAGTTTTTTACAAGAACCCTATGTTTTTCTTGATAGTTTCTCCATTTATGAGCATTTCACCCCATTAACCACTACTGTTATATTCCAATTAGACACAGCAGCAATAGGAGTTGCAGAAGTTCAGGTAGGACAAAGTGAAAGAAGAGGGATGATGATTATTATTTTTATCAATCCATCTTTTTTTTCATATTCAGAAGCATGTTATTTGCTGGAGCCTGTCCCAGCATGCATTGGCTGAAAGGCAGTAAACACCAGGAGTAGGCTGGTGTCCAATCTATCACGGGACTGACATTCAATATCATTCCAGCCACTACACCTTCGCTCTATCCACTCCATCTCCATTTGCACACTTGTATGGAGGGTATGCTATACTGAGGGCTATCCCAAGTATTATTTTGGTGCACAAGTTGCATCTGCTAAAGGTTAAGAATGGCGAATAAATAACACAATTTACTGTTTGGTATGGAGTGCCTTCCTCAGCAGAGTGTGAATTCATGTGAAGTGACACTGTATAGAAGTGCAAATGAGGAGGGACTGGTTTGGGAAAGAGCCATAGAGATAAAAACTCATTCAAGCTCATAACTATAGGCAGGTTAGTGTTTCAAATTCACCCGAGCTCATCTGCTTGGACTGTTAGAGGAAGCACACTGGCAAGTTTCACACATAAAAGTGCATGAGATTTGGCTTTTGAAAGAACTTTGGGGTAAAAAAAAAGGCTATAGTATTAAAAGCAATCCATGGTAACAACTGTACGGGTCAGAGCCACAATGTCTCTAAAAATAAACTAATGAACATAGAATGATCATGCAGCAGAGGTGAGAAGATTTTTCTGCAGGGAATAGACTGATACTAACACTGGTGCAGGGTCAAACTCATTTTCTTTGAAGCATAACCCAATAAACCACTGAACTCTTTGTCATTTATGCTAATGTATAAGATAAAAACAAATCAACCCTCAGGGTTCTTCCATATGCCCCCACACAATCTGCATGTGTATAGTAGTATATCTCACAAAATTCAAATACAGTATGTCTTTGTACATTTGCGTGTCCTCTTGACACATTTTCTTTAGGGGAATACAAAGCTTTGTTTTTCAATATATATATGCAATGTGTCCATACAGCATTGTTATGCTGAGATGTAACATAAAGCAATGCATAAATGTATTGCTATCATGCATTTTCTCCACATGTATTAGTGTCAATGCACTAGAAAGACGAAACAGAGTATATTATCATACAGTGAATATACAGAGCATCACTGCAGGTTAGCCCAGAGGATGTTACTCTGCTCTCATATGCAGCCTGCGTGTGCACATTTACATAACTTTGCAGTCGGCAGGCCTATAGCAAGATAAGGTTCCCTGGAACTCTCTGATGCTACTGTTTGGTTAGTGGTTACACACTTACACATACATGCACACACAGGTTATCAGAGGTAGCACAGGATAAAAAGTGGAAAGTTCAACTAGGAACCAAGGTCATGTCAGATGTGTAGCAGTAAAACTGGAAAGTTTACCTTCTGAAATGGGACAGCTGGCCCTGCACACCTTGATCTGATTATTTTTCCATTTGTTATCCTATCATCATACTACGCTATGTTGTTTTCAAACTGTCAGTGCATGACATAGTGTTCTCTTGTTTTATTATTACTTATGCGTATACAGCAAAATGCAGTATGCTCTCTATAGCTAGATGTGCTGTTGAGTTATTATTTTAGATTCATTTATTTTTATAGTTTGTAGAGGTTGTTTTAAAGTGTCATTTAGATTATTCCCATGATTTTATAAATACATACTATTTATACTATAAGTAGTATAATATGACCCTATGTTTGGCCAGGACACTCTTGAAAAAGAGATTTTTCATTTGAATGAGGCTTTGCTGATTAAATAAAGGTTAAATAAAAATATGAAATTATTAATTATCTCTGTTGTATGCATACACTCATTTTTTTTTAGATCTTTAAATAATTATTGGTATCAATTAAATGACAAAAATGCTCTTTTTTTGAGTGTGGGGAATTCTGGAGGTCAGTACAAAAGGGTAAACAAATAACACAAGTAAATTTAAGTACATTCCATTACTGTGAACAATGTGAAAGAGTTTATTCATAGTTTGTGGGAAATTACACTACAGAGAAATGAAGTCTCCCCCTGCAACCATCAACTGTTTGTCTCCCACTGCAGAGCGGCAAAGGAAAAGGGAGGGGAGACGTCTCTGAATTGCCGCCACGTGCGCTCAAATGCCTTCTTTATTATAATAACTTTTTCTCGATTGGTCCAGATACGAAACACAGTATTTATATACGACATCTAATTGGTCGTCGCCTCCGACTCGGTAGTGAACACAGCGCAAAGCTTCCAGACGAGGGATTCTTGGGCGTCTCGTACTATGAGAAAAGTAGTGCGTGGTGCAGAGGGTTATCCCGGTGATATTTTCGAATAATAGTATAAAGAAATTGTATTACCTGCCTTTTATTTTCACGTAGACGCGTATCTAGTAAAAAGGTGTCGATTTATAATCTCGAATACAACGAAAGTGTCGATTTGTATTGGTGGCGGAGGGATACCAGCATCCCACTGCGCGTCAAAATATTGGCTTGGGGAGACCGCGCCAAAGCTCAGACAGCGGCCACTCTTCAGGATATCAACACACAGCGGAGGGCCTTTAAAC
This sequence comes from Thunnus thynnus, assembly GCF_963924715.1. Taxonomy (NCBI): domain Eukaryota; kingdom Metazoa; phylum Chordata; class Actinopteri; order Scombriformes; family Scombridae; genus Thunnus; species Thunnus thynnus. The sequence goes on along the minus strand of NC_089539.1, from coordinate 10,145,074 downwards.
GCACTCTACTGTCGCCACGGCTGCTACACACATCGGAGTGTTCGTTGTTTTTATTACCTAAGAGGGCTTTTTTCGTCGGAGATACTCGAGTCAAGACACACATTTCAGATTTCATGCCGGTTTTTGGGGAAACGCTGTACGACTTAACTGTCGTGACGCGACTTTAACGGGCGCGGTGCGGCGGACTTGGTGCACTGCTGGACTGGATATATTAACGGTTACCCGCTTGAAGCCAAGAACATTTATACTGCGCCTGAATTCACTTCTCTCCTTACTAAACTGGTTTCCAATCGACTCTCAACGGGTGAATAGGGATCTTCTACGCCGGCTTCTCAGCTTGAATATGTTGCTGTCAAAGTTTGGTTCATTTTCGCATATTTGCAATCCTTCAAGTATGGACCACCTACCAGTGAAAATACAGCTCCAGCCGGGTAGGTTATCGTTACTGAACGCTACATTCCCACCGCTTTAATAATATATTTGTAATACAACAACTGAAAAGTAGCTTAAACGCATTTATGCTTAGCTTGATTAATTTAGAGTAAGCTAGTAGCAGTGCAGCGGAAACGATAGCGAACACTTGACCTCGCAGTAAGCTGCGGTTTGTTGTGGAAATACTGCGCTTACCGTTACCTTGACATTTCTTTTTTTTCTACTTTTATTTGCAGTCAAAGTGGAAAAGGAGCCCTTTGACAAGGTTTACCAGGTGGGATCTGTGCTGGGCAGCGGAGGATTTGGAACCGTGTACGCCGGCAGCCGGATTTCCGATGGCGCACCGGTAAGGATCGGGATCTGTGTTTTGATCCTACAATAAAATGTGACTTCCTCATAATATTTTAAGAATGTGCTTAAGTATTTTTTTCCTTTGCGTATTTCAGGTTGCTGTGAAGCATGTTGCAAAGGAGAGGGTGACCGAGTGGGGCACAATTGTAAGTATCCGTATGTGTGTGTGGTTTGTTTTGGTCCCCCACTCCCCCACCCCCCACCCCCCGGCTGCTGCTGCCGCTGGGTGTTGTGATGTTAAAAGGAGAATGGCTGTGTGTATTTATATATTTCCCCATCTGTTTATTGCAGAACGGAGCGATGGTGCCTTTGGAGATCCTGCTGCTGAAGAAGGTCAGCTCATCTTTTCGCGGAGTTATCAAATTGCTGGACTATTATGAGCGTGCGGACGGCTGGCTGATCGTTATGGAGAGGCCGGAGCTCGTCAAGGACCTTTTCGACTTCATCACCGAGAAGGGCGCCCTGGACGAGGACACGGCGAGGGGCTTTTTCCGCCAGGTTTTAGAGGCGGTCAGACACTGCTACAGCTGCGGTGTGGTACACAGAGACATCAAAGATGAAAACCTGCTTGTGGATCTGCGCACTGGGGAGCTCAAGCTTATTGACTTTGGCTCAGGGGCGATTCTCAAGGACACAGTCTACACCGATTTCGACGGTAAGTTAAGCAGCTGCCGCCCCCTTTTTACACACGAATCTGTTTTATAAGCTGTTACAATGCTGGCTTTATGAATTGTTTTTTTTTTCTGAATACGTATCAGCGTGGGCTGGGTTGTATTTGCCCTTGATGCTCCGTTGAGCTATATTCAGATATGGAGGCGTTCATGAGGCTGTGACGCAGCGGTCTGTTTTTAATCGAGGGTTTTCCTCGCCTGGGGTCTCACAGCTTATCACGGATCGATGCTGCTAAATGAAAAGTTTCCAGTGTTTTTAGCGGGATGACGCGCATGTTATGGATCCACAGATATGACTCACAGTTTATTAGTCCTACTGGTGGCCGTTTGTAATCTCTCACACATTCACATCATGTGAGATTTGAGTGTACTTTTATGTTTCCGCTTGTTATTTTGTTAGTAAAGCTTGAGTCACAGTCACAGTTTGTGGGTATTAGGTCAGTGCCACGTAACATCTGTTTGTTGTGAAACCCGAGTCGGTGGTTCACGTGATGGGCTCACATTGCCTTTTTTTTGTTTGTTTGGTATCCAAGTTCCTCCTTCCAGGAGGGAGGAGGGAAAGGGGAGGAAAAGAAAGAAAAGAGGGAGGGAGGGAGGGAGGAGACGCAGGCAGGTCACCCAGTTTGTGTTTTGTGGCTAAAGAAGGATGGAAAGCATTTCTACCATGACTCAGCCATTTTAGACACAGACACATTAATTAGTTTCCATTTTTTTCTTGTGAGCACTGGTGCCCTCTATATTCCTGTAGTGTTACACTTAAACCTGCACAAACTAGATCCCTTTTAATGCAGCATTTCACAACACACACACTCACTCTCCCCCCCTTTTATTTTCTGTCCATCATCTTTTAGGTACAAGAGTGTACAGCCCGCCAGAGTGGATCCGCTTCCATAGATACCACGGTCGCTCAGCGACGGTGTGGTCGCTAGGCGTGCTGCTGTACGACATGGTGTGTGGAGACATCCCCTTTGAGCAGGACGAGGAGATCCTCAGAGGGAGACTGTACTTCAGGAGGAGGGTTTCAGCTGGTGAGTCAACCATAACAACGCACAAAACACATGAGGTGAATCTGTTGCCCTCTAGCCACAGTAACTGGTACAGCCCACAATCTCCTTCCCAGTTTGACAATGTTATGAATCAGTTTACATTAGAGTATGACCTCACATTGATAATGGATTACCTGCTGATGGCTGGTAGACGGCTTTATCAACCATGGCAAAAATTGAGATTTAGGTTGTTTTGATTTCCCTCAGTGCACTTTGTGTAACAGCCCTGCAACCCCCAGAGAGCTAACTCAATAAAAGGATGTGTGCTCTCCTTCTATTGGCTGTCTCTTCTGCCTACACACTCAGATATTGTAGATCCATACAAACTGAGTCATATGCAGTGCAGCTACATACAGATAAAAAACAACTTAGTATATTCTCCCTTTCACTTCAGAGCATCTTATCTTCAATATTGTTTTCTGTCTCCTCCTCCACCCCCTCAGAGTGCCAGCAGCTGATCAAATGGTGCCTGGCCCTGCGTCCATCAGACAGGCCGACCCTGGAGCAGATTTGCGACCACCCCTGGATGAGGGCGACAACAGAATCACCCAAATCACCAGAGGAGCCGGTCGCCGGTGACATCCGCCTCAGGACCATCGACACAGACTCTTCGTCAAGCACAACCTCAAGCAAGGAGAGCCTCTGAGGACGGCTCTGATGGACTGAAAAGACTTTCTGGGGAAAGAAGGGGTGGGGATGTAGGGAGTAATATGGACTCAAGGCCAGCAGCCTGTAGCCCAGCTGGCCTGTCAGCGGCTGGGCACTTGACACAGCTGGACCGGCAAGAAAAATGTACTTTAATTTTCCTCTTTTGTAGGGAATTTCTAATTTATTACTGTTTGTTCTTCCTTATCTTATTTTCCCCCCATCCCCCCCTTTTTTTTTTCTTTTAGTTGATTATATTTGTTTCCTAATCGGGAACATTTTGCTGTTTGGGCGGTCTTACCAGCACTATTTATCCCCCTCTCCCCCTTTTTTTTAAACTTTTGTTTTACTTGTTTTGTTAATAGGCTGGTATATACAGCTGGCAAGGCCCTCCTATTCAGACATGGCTGCTCTCATAGAGCTTGGAGAAAACCTTTTTATTTAAATGTTTTAATTTTGATTTTGGAGTGCCTTTTTTTGGAAAGCTGCTTTTCTGGGGGGCTTTCGTCAACAACTATGTTTTTGTTTTTGTTTTTTTTTTGTTTTTTTGATTGCCCGCGGCCTGGCGGCTAAGTTGCCTGTGCTGTGATGGAGGAGGGTGTAGGATTCTTCTTATTTTTTTTCTCTTTATTTTTTTTGTTTTTTTGTCCCCCTCTCCATCACTGTAAGCCAACCGGCCCCCAGCCAAGAGGCTAAGATAGCATTAGATAGGAGAGAAGGAGGTGGGGGCTCTTCCTGACAATGGAATACTTGAAACACACTCGACTCAACTCTGTGTCGCTCTCTCTAAAGCTGCTCACTCACTCTATAGCCTGAACAGGTGTTTGGAAACTGGATCCTGTCTTTTCTGAATGTCTACAAAATGTCAACACACACACACACACACCTCTCCCCTCCCCCCACCGCCTTTTTCTCCTTCTCTTCACCCATGCCTGTTGCGGGGTGTGTGGCCCTCTTCTTTTCTTTTTTGCCTCCCACCATCTCACTGCTTAACACTACATGGCCCCCGCCCCTGGCCTCCCTCAGGGTTTGGGGTGTGAAATGCACAATCAATGCAATATTCATGGACTCAATTATGCATTTTTTTTTTCGACAACAAATATTGTACAGCGTGTTTTGTTGTTTTTTTTTCTCTTTTTGTGTGTGTACATTTTTTTTTTCCTCCCCATTTGCATTTAATTTATTTGTAAACATGTAGACATTCCACACTCTGTGGCTATTTATTTATTTATTGTCTATGCTTAAACACCCTCCCTCAAAAAAATTTGCATATCCTACTTGGCCTTTAGTTTGCATTCCTTTATAACTTATTTTTTACATTTCGACAATGGGTTTTCTGAGATGTGGAGGATGCACTGACACGGTTGTCGATGTAAAGCAGAATAAAAACGAGTTTACTTAAATTTGAAAGAGCATTTGAATGTTATTTAACTACTTTAAAAAGTCTGTTGGTAATGTTGAATGGCTAAAGTATCCGAGGAATCCATCTGGTTTCTGTGCTGTCAAGATGAATTTGAGTTCTATGGAAAGCTAAACAACGGGTGGAACAGCGTAGTTGTCACATAGCCTCATATTCGAGACCTTTCAGTTCAGCTGTGTGACTTGTGGCTGTGAAGGATGGATATTGCTATTTTTTGATACAAAAGTTTCAATTAAACTCCCATTTTGTATGTACAGAAATAAGTCTTGGTGTCTTGATCATTTTGAAGGTGATGCATGAGTTTTATTACATCATATTTAGCGAGAAAAGGAACAAATTACCTCATATGTTAGAGATATTGCATGATACAGTAGTAAAAAGCACACACATAAAATGAAGTCTTTACACCTTGAACACACCAGCCGAAATTCTTAATCTACTTGACGTGTGGTTCATTTACACTGCCTTTAGCAATAACAACAATATTGTTACACGTGACACGACTGTCAACGAGGCTGAGGGGGAACATCACAGGAGCCATTAACTGGGATGACAACCTGCAGAAGCCACACGGCTAATAAGAGGCAGATGCTGGCATGATGGAGGAAAGAGAGAGAGAGAGAGAGACAGTAGGGACGTTTTGCATCATCACACACATACGCTCAGCCTCTAAAATATAACTAATTGCTTTTCCATTTTATGTCTCCTGCTTGCCTACCTACCGTACAATAACATAAGTCATTCCATTATTGGACACAGGAAGGTCATGAGTAACGGAGGCTGTGTGCATGTGTATATATTGTGTGTGTGTGTGTTTGAAGGGTTTCCAGGAAGCAGGAGTGAGTGGTGTATTAGGGGTAGTGTGTTGTTTTTTTTTTCTGGGGAGGTGCTGCCCCCTCTGGTGAGTCAGTGCCATTAGCTCTCACCTGTAATACTTCACTGATTACAGCTGAATTATTAAAGATGCTGCAAAGTGACATTTTATACAGACAAAGCAGACAGATAGACATAAGTGAGGTTTTTTGGGGGGCGAGACAAACGTCAAACGCTCACACTTTTCAGACCTTCTTATCCCTGTGTAAAAAAAAAAAAAACTCATCTTGATAGCTCATCCAGACGCCTACACATGTCCAATTACACTTGACTGGCTGCTTCCAACTCGACCGGAGTGGAGACATATGGGTACTTAAAGACTTCATAAGACAGCTGGTCCCTAAATCTTCTCAGGGATCTAATTCATGATAACAGGACTGATTTATATGCTTGGGAAAAAGGAATAGACCTTTTTAATTACCCATTGGAATATAATGTACATCTTGATACATGGGGCAGACAAGTTAAGGCATTTAAAGCAGCAATCAAGTAGTATTTTGACTTCATTCACAAGTGATTTTGAAGAGTTAGATCTGCAAATGGAGCTTTATTAATACAGTATTTGAGAGAAAATGTCTTGTAAGTCCTCAAAATATGCCTTCTCTTATAAGAAAAATTAAAAATCTATGTGAATTGAGTGCTGAAAAATGGCTTTAATGTTGCATATTGATACGTAAAACTTGAACCAGGACGAGGTAACTTTCAGTGAGGGAATGGGGGACTAGTATAGCTGGAGATGCCTCAATTAATCATAATCTAAAACTTCATTCCTTACAAGCACCCCCATAATAAAAAACAGAGCCATAAATGATGGCTGATGTCACATTCAATACGTTGACATCTGCGTATCTAAATGCGTCCCTGGTAATCCTCCATTGTCTTTGTGTCTCCGGGCTTTTTGACATGCAAATGACCGGCAACTCGTCTTCATCAGAATCCCTTCTGCTTAGACTGAAGGCTACGGCGAGGCCTCATCCGCTCGCACCGTGAAATCCTCATTAAGTGTAGCGGGGCATATGTCACACTGTTGTCTCCTTCAGTTGAAGTCTGATCCCACAGGCTGGTTAATATCATCCTGCGCTGCCACTGAGCTCGACTTTATGAAGATCCCACAGCTTTACAGAGATCTATTAAAAGATCAAATGTTATGAGATAAGAGCGCATTTGAAATGTTTTGGGTCTAAAATATTTAGATTAAATAATCTTTACCTGAAGTTGTGTTCAATTTATCTGAAATATTGAAGAAAAGAAGCATCATGAATCATTTTACTATCATAATCTAAGTATGTAGTAGTGTTTTTTTTGAGTTGTAGCTGAGGTCACTGCATGCAGAGCTTTTTATCCCCCCCCTCTGTTACTCTGTATTCTCTGAACAAAAGTGCTGGCACGTTGGGGCTGTTGGTAGCGGCCGTCGTAGGTGACAACTCGACAGACACAGAGGAAGATGCCAGATGGACTCTGGGCCCGAGGGCCCTGATGGGCACAGATGGGTGGGTGGGTGGCACCCACACAAGCAGTACAGACTGGAGCGCCAGCACCAAGACAAGGAAAGGATGAGAGAGATCACACCACCGCCAGTGATACTACACTTCACGCTACTTCTGTGTGTGTATATGTTTGTGTGAATGTCCGTAAATCTGACCCCGATTAAGGATATGTCAATTATATGAGTTTGCATAAGTGTGTGCTGTCTTATATATGTGTACACGTTGTAGTTCTGGATGTCTCCATACTTCGAGTTTGTGCATGTACTTACACACCTCTCCCACACAATACACTGAAAACACTTCATCATGAATCATCTTCTTCTAACTTCTAACTTCATCCTCTACTTCTTGAAAGAAGAAGATCAAATACTGTGCATGAAATCACAGCTTTGACCTGGACTCACCTGATCAATCTGCTGGATTGAAAGAGAAGGCTGTTATAATCCAGCTGTCTGGTAGTAGAGTACTGAGTTTGTGGCAGCAGTTTAAGGGCCCGTACACCCAAATCACAAAAAACATCATTTCACACTTGCAATGGAGTTTTTAAAAGTGATTTTTCAATTTTTGGTGGCGGCAGTCAGACATGTTTTTGTGCCTTCTTTTGGCTATCATTCTTATTGGTAAAACAATTCAAATGATCATACAGGTTATAAAAATGGCCGCTATTAACATCATTCACAGTTTACAGACCTACTTCCTTCTTCAGCTTTAACCTACTGTGCTTACCATAGTTGTACATGCCTGCAGTTTTCCTGTGAATTGAGAGATTTTTATTCAGCATTTCAGGTGCGTTCATTTTCACATAATCTGGCTAAATTGTTGGTTTGACCTGTGTAACGGTCTGACTGCTTAAGTCCCTCGCTCCGTCAGACTTTGTTGAGGCAAGGTCCTCTCACTCTAAGATCAAAGCAATTAACTTTGCAATTAACTTGGTGAGTACAATGTTAACTGGAAAAGCCAAGACTATAAAAATAAGACCCAAGTTATAATAAACTGAAATTATCCTTTAAAAGTCAGTTAAACGAACGTGTAGCTCTACAAATAAAAATTATGTTTCCTAAAGGGAAATAATATATATATGACCAATATTTATTGTTTTTGAAAGCATTAGGTGTGTTTTCATCCACCTGTTTTAAAAAAAATGTGAGTGGAAAACAGAATATTTGAAAAAAAATCCCAAAATATTGCAAAAAAGTTTGTACGCTTGACTGAGGTGCAAAAGTTGTCGTATCGATAAAATCTGAATGCGACAAAATCCAATGGAAACAGATTTAGCGAGTAAATCATGACGTGTGTGATGCAGGTGACTTACATGCCCACTCATGTTTCCACTCCACTGAAGAAACCAAAAATAGCAGCAGATGAAAACAAATTTCTGAAAATTTGGTAAAAATTTGCACTACTCTGATTTACTTTATACTGTATGTGTCCTTTGACTTTAACCACGTTTAAGTACTTGTGTTGTGTATGTGCCTTTGTTTGTAGCCCATGGGGTTGCAGGACGGCTGGCTGCTCACTCTAGAGGCCTCCTGCTCTCTGTTACCCAGCGCAGAGCCTCCGCAGGGATTTTCCACTGGTCTGGCTCAGCCTTCATTAAAGGCTGTGCCACTGGCAGAGAGGAGTACCTGGCTGCTGGGAACCTGCTGCTGTCACCGCTCACCGTGAAGGAACTCATTGTTCTGGGTCGACGGGACACTGTGTGTCTACGCTGTAAACATGAGGGTAGTGTGTGATTCAGGGGACACAAAAGCAACAGCATCAGACATACACACAGACTTGTATGAGGACACACACACACACACACACAAACACAAACACACAGTGGTACAAACAGATCCCTGAGATTAAATAGAATCAAGGCTCCAAAGCCTCAATCAGTCCGGTGTACTCTGCTGCTGTTGCCAAGCTCCAAAACAACAACATCAACAACCGCAGATCTCAGCAGGTGAAGTGAGGGAACTGTAACGGCTTAATATTCCCGAGTCAGAACAATTGATCATATCACATCTATTTGTGAGAGTGTGTGAGAGAGACAGAGAGGAGGTCATAACAGGCGGAGATGAGGAGGGGAAAAAAAATGAGAGGGTAAACAAAAAGTGAGAGGAATGTGAGGGTTTAAAGGGGATGAAAAGAGTGAGAGTGTGTGTACAGAGAGGAAGAAAGATTGAGATCTTAATCGTTACAGTCTTGTAATGTGATCAAAGGATTCGTTGACCTGGTCCTCATTTTGCCTTGTGGCTGTTATCTGTTTCTTCAGCACGATGAGAGGAGCCTTCTCTGCCGGTGAAACGGGACACTATCTCGGGAAATGTTAGTCCAACAACATTTCTTGTTGTACAGCAGCGTATTTATGAAACTGACCACAAAAAACCCCAACTTAGTTTCTCATTCATATCATCTGACATAAAAACACTGAGAGAACGCTGACTGAAGGGTTATTTGAATCCTTCTCTCCCAGTTGATTGTCCTCTTAGTATTATTGTATTCGTGTTTGACTTTGATCATTTTCTCTTTGATTTTGTACATCTGTGTTTTTTTGTACTTAATTCCCTAATATATTTTCAATGTATTTGTTGCCTATGAGATAGTATTCATGCTTCCATATGTATACAATGTTGGGTGGGACTAATGGTGTTTCCAGAAAGAACGCAAAGTATATTTTTGCGAGTTTGACCAAAGTTCATTAGATGTAAAGTAGCTAGCAACAGATGCACCAACCGTGTCTGTCAGTCTTTGTGTTCTTTCTGTTATTTCTTCATTTCTCTCTGCTTTCCCCTGTCATCTGGTTTTATGACGTTAATGAAGCAGATTTATAAAGCCCCAGGATCCGCGCAAATTTTCAACTTGGCAGGTCTTCACGTCAATGCGTCACCAAGGATGAATGTGTGTCTACTCACGTGTTTTCATTGACTTTATATGCAATTGCGTCACCTGTAAAATTTGCCTCACATTCTGTCTGAACACACAGTAAGACTATTCAGTGACACAATGAATCTGTTTGATTTCATCGTACTTGACAGGGCTTGAAATGTTGCATTTTTCCTATATATTAAAGGGAGCATTCAACAGTCTTGCGAGTCCTTGTGAGGCAGAAATCACATTTGCAGTTTTTTGGACTCAGAACGTGGATTAGAAAGACGTGCATTTGTTTGGCGTATTTATTTAAAGTTGCAATACATGACATTCAGCCACTAGATGTCGCACTATAGCACCAACATCTCAGACCAAAACAAACGTGTGTCATTTACTCAATAAAGTTGGGGGGGAAAAAAGAAAGCTGACACCCCATGAAACTCAGATCAAACTGTCAAACTAGGCAATGCTGATCAAATATGGATCAGTTACTGCATTGCCTATCACTCGCCTCAAATGTTCTCAGAAACATATTTTAGTGTACTGTTAAGCTGTTATTTAAGAAAGTTTGTGACACGGCTGCCATCTTCGAAACGGACGTGGAGGACGCAGAGGGACTCACATGCACTAACATCTACGCGCGGCCGGTGCGGCTACCAAAACAAAGAACACAGAAGCTCAGATAACAACACACACAGAGTAAGTGTGACTTCATTCACTGCTCAGGTCGCCATTACTCCACTATGTCTTTACATAACAAATAGTTGTTTGCTTGCATCCAGTGAGGCTCAGTGTCATTTATTGGACCTTTAAAGATACGCATTCTCAAACAAAATCTAAATTAAAGTAGCACAAACAAACTTGTATTCTTGCTGCAGCCTCATGTGACCTCATAATAACAGGTGAAGAGAATGAATGACTGAATATTCTCATGGTTGAGAGCACAGCAGGACTCCCTGTCAGTCAGGTTTTGTTTCAGGACCATGGCTCTCTAGTGTTTCCTTGAACTCAAGACAAACACAGCCCCCGCGGATATCAAAAATTCATCAGCAGAGAGAGCACAGATCTCAATGTCTGTAGAAGTGTAAAAATGGATGAGTGACTACATTCTTTCGCTGATGTGTCTTGCTCTGCAGCGAGGTGTCTTTTTTTTTCCTTTGTGGCTCTCTGGTGTCAGCTATACTCACTTTCTCTTCTGCTTTTGTAGCTCAGGGCACTGAGGACGAGTGGAGTGTAAAACCGGAATGTAATGTTTCTAAGTCATGTTTTAAAACTGCTCTGGTCCATAATTTTATATTATCAATGAATCAAATGATGGGTAATGAAAGATATCACTTGCAGTGACTGATGAACCCTATGTTTGCAGACAGACAAAGCTAACTAGCAAACTAGCTGTGAACATAATGGAGCGTGTAGCAGCTAAAGAGCCACATGTTTCCCTCAGGAGTTGGTGGAGACCAAAACAGAGCTAGAAGAAGAGTGAGTATTGGACATTGCCATTCACCAGGCGATCAAAAACAATAACATTCACTCTCCTTTTAGCTCCTTTCTCCTGTTATCTTTTGTTATCTGGCTCTTTAGGAGCTAAATGCTGCAGTTTATTAGAGCTTTTTTGTCTGTAAACAATGGTTTGTTACAGCTGGAAACGAGTTTGATAAGAGCAGTGAGAGTGAAACAAAACAGTGTAGTTGTGGATTGAAAAAAAACACTGAAACTCTCCATGGACCTGAGGGGAAATGCAGAGTCAGGTGATCATTCTCCACGGATTCATCCCTGCAATTGGCTCCTTTCACATTATATGATTGATGCATTGCTGATATAAAATACTGATAAGTGCAGCTTTAACCTAAGAAAATTTCAATTAAATACACCGAAAAGACTTTGAACCTCTGCGCCATGAGTGCTACGAGGCAGACAGAAAGACAGCATTATGGGGCAGGTGCAGACATGTTAGGAAAAACAATATTTTGGATGAAAAAATGGGGCAGGGTGAGAGACATCAGGATAAGATTTGAGAGTCTGGACGTGAGTGGGTTTGTAGGAAGAGAAGATTCATGGCAGCAGGGAAGTGCTGCACATGGAGACCTACATTTCAACATGTGTTTTTGTTATGAGTCACAAGTGACTGCACAGGCTTTTGTATGTAACAATCAAGATAAATTTATCCTGTTGAAGGGTCACAAACAGATTTTTTTTCTTATCTCGGACTATCTCAACACTGAACTTGAAAGCTTTGTCAAGACAAGATGGTACTTTTAGATTTCTAATTCCTTTAAAATAACATCTTATTCTTCTATGACCCACTTCTGGGCCCAGACTGGCTCTTTAAAAAAATCAACAAGAGGAGTGGCACACTAAAAAAGGTTCTATCACAGCACTGAATCAAATCTACTTCCCTCTTATTTCAACTGAACAAATATCACTACGTGGTAGTCGGACACAGTTTACACAAGCAGGGCTTCGATTATAAGCTGTGAGAATGGCATGGCATTCAGAATCCCATTCAGGACTGTCACGAAAGCTGGCGCGTCTCCTTGATGGCGATGATTAAAGGGCGCGCGTTCGCCACAGGTATGTAACAACCACTTCAGGCTGAGCTTAGCTTCCCTCATGCTACCAGGAATGTATGGGAGCTGCTCAGAGGGAGAGAAAACTACCACTGTGTGGGGAACTACTCCTTCATTTTGGCCCCTCCTTCAGGCTTTCTGCTCAACCACATACAGTAGGTCCACCATCAGGCTGCACTTTCACCACTCGCTCAGCCTGAGAATATATGGTTTGGGAGGATCCTGGGAATCAGTGGGAACAGAAAGGAGAGAATTATGGGCGTTGCTTTGCTTTCTAAGAACTGTACATGCTGAGAAATTAAACAGAAATTTTGATGACGCTTTATAACTAAGCACAGACTTGATTACTTTGAAACATTTAAAAAAACATTCTTTCAGTATGACAAAGAACAAGGTTATCATTTAAAAACCTAACTTGTTTTTTAGTCACTTAATTAATTAGCAACACTCTGCATCCTTGGAATTTAACACATACTAAATATTCAGGAGCAGTAGGTGGGCAGCCACACCAAAGCAGCTGAGAACCAATTCCAGCTTTGCGACCAATGCTTCGGTCAAGGGAAATGGTAGGGGTCTTTATGAATACATAACAAGTATGTCCTGTGTCAGCTGGTGTGGAAGAAACCTGACCACTAGGATTTTTTCCTCCACAAACACATTCAAAGTTCAAACTAGTTTGTACAAAGTGCCATCCTAAAACGTCTAAAGGCGGGGGCGCATTCTTTCAGACTGTGTCTTCTTAAAAGCATTCATCAGTGTCTGAAATTAACTTTTTGACTCATCTGCCAAATGGGACTGCAAGATGAAAAAATCCACTGGCCAGAATAATAAACTGCCTTTTTAAGGGTAGCTAGCAGCAGACTGGCGGCAAGTGACAGTTTAACAGAGAGCTACAATGCCCCGGAAAACTGAGAAACACAAAATTTCCTCATCATCTCAACCACTGTAAGATCATTGTGAGATTGACTAAATTAGAAAATAAGTTGTCTCTTTTGTAACATTGCATATATTAGTTAGTTTTGCTCAAAAACAAAGTGTGTCAAAATTATTTTATAAATGTTTATAAAATAAGGATGTGGCTATTGGTACAGATTCATCCATGTCAATAATCCGTTTATTGTTGGTACTGAATTATTATGCTTGTGCATTGGTATTGACTGTGCAAGACCAAATTCAAATAGTTTCTAAATGGAGGAACGTTTTTGCTTGCAGGTGATACATCAATCCTTCCCATGGTTTGGGTTAAAATGGTTAGGTTTAGGCACAGAAACCACTCAGTTAGGGTTAGGGGAAAATGCCCGTTTAACGGCACTAGAATGTCCAGTTAGTGGTCTGTCCGGTTAGTGGTCTATAAGAGGTCAAGCAATAAATTCTGGAAACTCATTATGTATCAGTAGAACAAACTACTATTGGCACGGAAAACCAATCCAGACAACAGCTTGTGGACTACTGACACGGCATCCCGTTCTGTGTCAATAGTCGGCAAATTATTTCACTGGTTCTATAGCCATGAAATAAACCTCAATAATTATTATTTTTTATAATTACTATCAGTTCTGTTCTGATCTCTGTTGCCATCAACACATTGGCCGCATTCGTCCGTCCTTCCTGTCTTGTTCAAGGTGACTGTGTTCACCTGAGCATGAAAGCTGAAGGTGTGACTCAGCAATATTACATGTCAACATCAGCTTCGCTTCCTCTTATTAGAAAAAAAAAAAAAACAAGTCCATCATGGAGCAGCTCTGGAACAGCGTGACCCCGATGCAGTGCCAGCGTGTCACAAAACCCCCAAGGAGCCGGATCAGTGACGAACGCTGCTGCTTCCTCTGGCCTCTCTCTCTCTGCCTTTACCAGAGTCCATTCATTCACTACAGCGTTTTTTTTTTTTCATTCAGTTATTCTGACATTGCTACATGTCCACTGTAAGGCAAAAATCTTTCTGACACATAAAAGGAACCACAGAGAAATGCTCTGTTTTGTATTCATGACTGTGTCCTCAGTGAGGCAAAATGTCTCATAGCACTTTGTCATTGAAAGAAATATGAGCATCTTTTCGCCCTGAGGTGGCTATATCAATGCAATCAATTGTTTTGGTTTTTTCTCAGAAGTTTCTCACTGATGTCATTGATGATTTACATAAGAGACCAGTACTAACATGAGAACACTTTCACCCTGAACAATAGGCGGAATTGGAGCAAGTGAACAGGTTTTGGAAGATGACATAAACAAAGGTGTTTTTTGTCTTTCCTAGGGATTTTTTTTTCCTGGGAATTGGTTGTTTTTAATCTGTAAAAGTTGACTTACTGCAAACAAGTGCTCAGGTTTACGCTTGAGTAAGGAGTCTCTGATTGAACTCCTGCCATCTGTGTTTCTAAGTTTGTACATCCCCTAACAACTGTTGGCTCCTGACCAACCAAACAAACCATTCCTCCTTGACATCCTCTTTCTCACCTCTACCTGCTTTTCCTCCACACATCCTCACTCCTCCTCCCCCCTTGTTTACCTGGAGCTCTGTAGCCACGGTGATGGCTGTGGTTGTCACAGTGATCATGTTACAACCAGGACAGCCAGTTCTGAGAAAGGGGAAACAAGGGATTCCCAATAATAAGCCACCATTGTTCCCAAAAGACTGCCTATCTCGGTGCTGCTACACTCCCATAACAGAAACACAAGAACATGCAGATACTACAAGATTCACAAAGGACACTACACGTATGAAAGCATACGTATGTTCACACAGGAACATGCATTCTATGCAGTTTCACATCTGAGAAGTTAAAGGTAATTGGAAGTAACATTTACTATATAATCTGGTACATTGTTAGGTAGTTGTCCGTCATATGTCACAATTACTGTAAACTCGGATATTATGGGACTTGAATCTTTGATATTATGAGTTGACAAGGAGTGCCTGAACGCACCATTATTTGTTGTCACTAACGAGCAGCTAAGTGGGAAAAACTGTCCACATCAGCATCCACTTGTAATTCAGAATCAATGATGGGAATGTTGGGAATCTGTGAAGGTTACAGTATCTCACGCTTAACGACAAAAATGACAAGTGTCAACAAACAAGGGATGTTCTCAAGTTTTTCACAGATTGAGTAGTCGTGTAATTTCAATTTCAGATCAAGTAATCACACAGAGGATATCTAACGTATTGGACAATATATGTGATGACACTGATTATAAAATGTAAAAGTAGAACATGAAATACTTCCAATAAAACATACATTGCTGACAGTTACATCTACATTATGTCGAGTATTAGTACTAATATAATCGATTTAGCTTATTATAACTGAGCTATTTGTTTCTGGTTTCACTTGTTCATGAACTGCTACAAATGTGTAAAGCAATAAAAAAAACCCCAGCTATTTTAGCTTTAAAGGAATAATTCGACATCTTGGAAAATATACTTATTTACTTTCTTGCTGAGAGTTAAGCGGAAATTATACCTTCAGCGTCCACAAGTATGCAAGAGTCCATTAGTGTCCGTGTGACGTAAATTTCGTCATCAGAGGGTGTACGCGTAGGCTCTGTGCAGACATCCGCATACCTCCAATTTGTTGTGACCGCATGGACTTGTCCGCCCGGTCTCAACGCTGTCTTCCTGTAGACGCCGAGGAACACATCCTCCAAACAAACTCCACAAAGTAGTATAAACAGAGCTACTATGCATCCCTGGTTTCCACAGCTGTACATGTATGTGTCCGCTCAGGAGAATATCTGTGTACCGCTCTGTGCATTAAGTATGAAGCTGGAGCTGAGAGGTGATCAGCTTAGCTTAGCATAGCAACTGGAAGCAGGGGAAACAGCTAGCCTAGAAAGTTAAAAAATCCACCTACCAGTGCCTCTAAAACTCATTAATCAATGTTTTATCTTGTTGGATTCTCCACTGGTTGCCTGGCAACCTCATGTTGATGACAGGACCTTAATTTATTTACTTATTTAATGCAGTCATTGCTTAGGTTTATGCTAATGAAAGTTGAGTTATGTATGTGCATGCTAACCACGCGGGTGGAGGATTTTTCCTGGGAAAGGCCTAACTGACAAGTGAAGCTTAGGGCAGCAAATGTTTGGCTTATCAGAAATAAGAAAGCTGCCATTTCACTGTCAATGTTCTTCCTTGTTATCACTTATCAGAAATTAGTGTGTGTGTGTGTGTAGAGGTAGAGGCAGGTCTTAAGTGTGTCATATAAAGCAAAGGGGAAGAAAACAACAGAGCTGAGGTCAGTGCTTAACGGAGTGTTTTCACTCACACTGCTGTGTAGAAGACGCCGCTGTTCTTCTGGCTCTGCTGCAGCCGAGCGAGAATTCCCACAGGCTTTTTCCGCAACACAGCATACCACAGGAAGCCAGGATGGGTAGCAAACGCTTTAGTTTTGTAGGAAGCGTGTGTGTGCAATGCAGTATAACCTGCAGCAGAGAACTCAGATGCTGGCCAAACAGAACTAGGTCACATCCAACGTCATAACACACAACAGCAAAGTGGAAATATGGTTGCAGCGAGGCCACTGATTACGGCCTACTTTCTGCCTCTTTCTGCAACCTTGCTGTTTTCAAAAGTTTTATGGCACACAAAAGACACGGTGACACAGAAAATACAGTCCAATGACATTTTGAACAATCCTTTTTGTTGCACGCATGATGTGGTATATGTGGTTCTTTTATAAATCCTTCACTTAGAAACACATTTACAGATCAGAGCCTATATATTTTACAAGTCTAAAGGTTGTATTTCTGTGTGTATTCAGAAATACTTCTCCTATTAAATCTAGAAAATTTCAGGTACAGCATAAAAAAACAGAATTCTAGCTATGCAAGGGTTCACTGAATCAATATAATCTGCTTGAACACATGAAAGGTTTCCTTCTTCATCTGATCCTTGTACTCAGTTTGGAGGATGAGTGAGAGCACATGATCTCAAAATAACTTTCTATAAACCACCTTGCTCTTCTGTTCCCTGCCAAACAGCAGAGAAAAAGACAGAAAAGGCCTGAAAAACACAGGAAAACTCTGGAAGACAACCAGAGAGAGATACTAATGTGGGTGTTTCCGTGTTCAGGTGGATGGCAAAGGTCCCAAGAGACTTTGTTACTCAACAAGCGATGATGCTGCCAGGGCTGTGCACACTTCCAGAACTTTTTTATTTTTTCTTTTTTAAGGGAGAGGAGGAAGCAAACGGGCCATTAGCTTAGTACCTAAAAGAGTGCTTTCAGCGAGTGGTGAGAAGCTCACAGCAGAGGATTGTTTCTGCTCTACTGACTGCCGTGGTAGATGTCAGATTTCAGAGTCTAACACCATGACAAAAGAGCCAGCGTTCACTGATTGGAGGAGAATTGTTCAATTATTGGACTCACTGTAAATATCTGTATTTAAAACCCATAATAAAACCCAATATGCTGCACGTGTAGTTGTATAAATGACAATGGCCTTACACTTTCTCCACCACATTGCACTGTGTTTGATGTTTCCATGTCAGTTCATTCATGCACGTGTTTGCGTTCTCTCTATTTGCTCCTGATTATCACTGAGGCGGCTGTGATGTCACCAGCACAGCTCGCAATAAAAGGTTACGAGTATCAAGTAGCCCATTTGTTTGTGTGTCAGGTCTATTTTTGGACCTTTCCATTGTGAATAAACAAGGTAGTTAAACTGGACCTGCGTACATTTGTGTTGACAGAGATGTGATGCAGGTAAAACTCAAATACAGCAGAAGAATTGCAATTATTGTGACCTTTAAGCTGAAATGAGAAGAGAAAGTAGAGTTTATGAAGTCATCATCCTGACATTGACTTGGCCAAAACTGATTTTACGTGGATATCAGATCTGTTATTTCATATCCCTCTTTCTTATTGGCAAAGAGCTGTGTATAAAACATTCAGGGAGCAGCCTCTCACTTTTAAGTGGCACTGACCGTCACTCTCGTTGGTTAAAATGACAAATGTCACAACTGGCAGGTCATCAACTGTCTCTAATTAATGTCAGTTCTATAAGTAACTTGACAACATACCAGAATTCAGGGAGGGGGGATGGGGTGGGGGTGAGGGGTGTCAGGCAATATGAAGCCTGTGTAATGTGTGATATAAACATTGTCACTGTGTACGTACGTTTATTTTTTTACTACTGCCTTATTGACAGTGGATTCAGTAAAGATTCAGTGGTTCATTCACAGATGTCAAAAAATACATGTTCTTTTTGCTTTTGACACAATGCAATGCAACGTCATCCAGCAAGGAGCTGCGTTGGCCAATCACATACAAGCACACATTCCTGGTGGATTACCTTGTAATGTGAATGCCATATTTCTACTGCTTACCTTGCAGTCATTGTGACGAAAGATAAGATACTTGTCACCATGATAACTTTCCAGAGTTGTAGAATCCTATCTTTGAGAATTATAAACTGCTGTGCAGTGTTTGAGCATCTGATAAGCCTTTAAACCCATAAATCTGTAACTCAAACTGTCCAACTGAAATTAAATTGTATTTGTGAGGGAAGGAACTCCTCTCTGTAACATCACTGTTCAATCGTACGGAGCCCCCCAGGGGTCATGTGGTAGAGAGAAAGTATTGATGGCTGAGATGGCCTATTAAACATACGTCCCGCCTCATTGTGTTCCCTCTGATCACCTATACTGTATTTTAATGTAGACGAATTTCTGCGCCTGTCATCAGATAACAAAACAAGTATGAATTCATGTGATGAATGATGGATAATAAATACTAGACTGTGTTGACCAGCAGTCATCATTACCATGCTGCTGAGTTGCATATAAAATCACTATTTTATGATCATGACAAGGTCAGACAAAATAACCAAAAATACAGGTCAAGCTTGTGTCATCACAGTGGACACATTGACTTCTCAAACTAATTTTGTCCTTTTGTTTGCTTTGTGGTTCCGGCTCTAAGTGAGTGACATCATTTCTGGTCAACAGGTGCTCAGGTTGGTATGCAAGGAGCCAGGTGTCAGACCCGGAGTCACTGAGCATACTGATGATGTCATGGAGAGGCAAATTTTGTGTGTGTGTGTGTGTGTGTGTGTGTGTGTGTGTTTCTAAGATGATGGCGTGTCAACATTCCCTAGCGCATTTTCCTACATTCCCTTGTCACCCTCAAGCACACACACACACACAAACACTTTTAACCACCCACACAAAATGCAGTACATGCACACATGTATGAGCACGCGCACACGCTCCGTCCCCCTTTCTCATTCTCCCTCTCTCCTCGATGTGATATTCCACATGAACTCTTAAAAAAAAACCTTTGCAGCAGGATGATAAGACATGATATGACAGCATGGATTGTGCGGGTTACTGAAGCGGAGAGGACAAATGCGAGGCATAGTTGAGTAGAAAAAAACCCACTAATCAGCAACTTTATTATACTGATCTGAGACCTGCTAAGAAACATGTGTATGTGTATATATATATATGTATATATATATATATATATATATATATATATATATATATATATATATATATGCTGTGAAGTCAGCTAATCTCAGCCTGCCTGGCTGCTGGGAAGGATTTCTACCCAGCAGGCTTTGGGGGTTCAGTTGAAGGCCAGAGCACAAATGCAGGTCACAAGAGGCTTGAGGGAAAAGGATATTTCCTTTGACCATATAGTTCTAAATATATGCATATTCATCTTATATTAATGATGCTGTATAGTGATTTCTAGCCCGTTTCATGTATTTCTTTGAACATTATGCACTCAAGCATGAATTATAAGCCAAGTGCTACAGTCAAGTGTTTTCCGGTGGAAAGGAGCGGATTTAAAATGCATATAGGTGTATGAAGGTATTTACTGGATGGATGTGCTCTTAAGTTTCAGGTTGCAGGTTAACGAGCTAAGTACTCCCATGGTAATCTTCAGGCACAAATGGAGAGGCTCTTCAGGTTTGAAATGGCTGATGTTGAGTTTTGGTCATGTTGTGTTGTGTGCTTCTTGAGCGGATGGTTACAAATTGTGTTGGGATTATCTTTTATACAGAATTTCATATATTCTTTTTTCTGTATTGACTGCTTAGGTTTAGTCAATGATATCTCAGTCCAGTGCAGGAGCCTCATCTTTGAATATGGGCAGTTTGAATTCAGCATAAGAGCAAAACAAGACTTGAGAGTCTACAGCAATGTTAGCTGCTTTGTGGGGCTGTATTTAGCCTCAACTATGCTTTGAGCTAAATGCTAATATGCGTACAATGACAATGCTAAAATGCTGATGCTAAGCAGGTACAATGTTTACCATGTTCACCAGTTTAGTGTGTTAGCATGCCAAAGTAAGCCTACAACTGAGGCTAATGGGAATGTAATTGGTTTTGAGACATTTCACTTAAAACCACAAAAGTGAGCTTCATGGTAGCGCTAGAAGAAAACTCAGCGGATCACCAAAGTAGTTAGGATTTATCCTCTGAGCACCATTGATATCTGTAACAAATTTAATGGCGATCCATGCAAAAATTTCACTAAAAGCCGAAAATGTCAACCTGCTGGTGGCGCTAGACGTAATGTCGGGGTATTGCCAAAGTCAGGAGGATTCATTGTCTGGGGACCATGACTGTCTGTACAAAATTTCATGGCAATTCATCCGAACAGCATTGCCATCCCTTCAGCCATGCTGTTAGCGTGCCTAAAAAGTCAAATAACAAGTGTAATCCAAAGAGCCTTTTCTCACTTTGAAAATCATTACTGTTTTTCTGGGTCACGTATTTGCTTGCTGAGATTGAGTGTGGGTCCTACACTTGATTACCTACAGTATACTGCTTTTCTCAAGCTTTGAGATATCTCTCAGAACATGCTGTCAACAGTTTTCATAAGGACTATTTCCTATAGTAGGCAGTAGTTACAGAGAAAAATGTTCAGTGAGGTCTGTGGATTATTCAGAATAACTGGGACACACTGCATAAAAAAAGATTTGCTCAGCAGTGTTTTTTGTAATTTGGGTGATCTGACCCTTTTCTGACATCAATTCTTTGATCAGTCAGCGTCATTTGTTGCTTTGGTGTATCTTGTTTTGGAACAAAGTGATGACCTTTTTTGGCTCTCGAAGTGTCACAGGAATCAAACTCTTAGCATGTTTATTTTGAAACTCATCCACGAAGATTTATGACATTGTTCTTATGTTTGATGTTAGGCTCATTGTTTTGGCCAGAGGCACAGAGCTGCCATCATATGACTGTTTTTGTGTGTGTGTGTGTGTGTGTGTGTGTGTGTGTGTGTCTATGCACGCAAATATGATGCAGTGGAGAGAACAAGTGTGTGTACAGACTGAGAACAAGATTAGGTTTCCACGTGGATGTGCTTGAATGCGAGCATCCGTACGTATGCGTGTTTGTCTGCATCCTTGCGTGAGCTCCGCCTCTTACGTTTTAATGAGTCATGACTAGCGAGTGTTGCTCATGCTGACTAAAAATAGAGTTTTAGTGATCTGCTCAGTGAACTGCTCAGCACTGCTTAATTATTCAAGACCTGGAAAAGGCTGAGGACTGCCATTTTCTCTCTCTCTCTCTCTCTCTCTCTCTTTCTCCCTCCCTCCCTTCCGCTTGCTGTATTTTGTTTCCAGGACATGGAAGACGGATGAAAGCCCCTGCGTCACTGCTGAGTGCGTGTCACTGTGTCATTCACTCGCTACTGGATGATGATAATAATATCTTCTAGGCTTTTCCCCTTATCGCTCTCTGTGTGAGCATCCGCGTTCACGCTGTTCCTGAATAACATCCGACGTCATAGGAGTAGGAGGTGTACAGTCACATGCTCACTCACAGGAACACACACTCAGTTATTCCCTTATTTGCTTCCCTAATGCCCAAAATTGTAACATACGCCTCAAAGCATTTAATCATACCTCTATAATCATCATGCTTCCATCAATATTCTATTTGTAGAAATACAACAAGTACCTTCACTTGCTGGTATTGGCAAGCTATTTCTGTCATTTTGTAATATGGTTGTATTTTTTTTGGGATGAATGGTGGCCTTGTTTCAAGTCTTACTGTGTCTCATATCCAATTAAAGTATAAGACTAGCACTATTCTAGATTTCATTTACTGTCAACAAATCCCATGAAAAGACCAAAATTAACAATTTGTTTGTTTATCCTATCAGCAACTACTGCTTATTTATTCATCTATGCTAAAGACCTCCATTATTGTCCAAAAACTTTTAAAGGATAGGGTGGTTTTCTGTGTTTTTCCTATTTTCATGTGCAGAACCAAACAAACAAAGAATTGATCTACTTACAAGTATTGTGTGTGTATCCAAAGCATGATATATCATATTCCTCTGTGCCATAGAGCTCTATTGTTGTCCAAAAGACTTTGGTGTTGCACTGGGTGACATGCTCCTTGTCCCCAAAGAGCATGGTTACTTTAGTTTTGTTTAGAATGGCTCCAAAGAGTAATAACACACCAAGTTTTGACTCTCTGGAAAGTATTTTCGTGACAGAAAGAGCCCATCGCTCATGTGTGAGGATGCAGTTCTCTCTACAGAAGACATTTTTTCACCTCGTTGTATTATTCACACTATGATCCAGACATTGTAAATTTCTCAAAGTTTGGTACAAGGTCAAGACTTTATGATACGTGGGGGATGGTGGGGCTGGGGTATAACCTTAGACTGAGGAGCTCTGACTATAACAAATTTTTGTTATGTGAGATTTTCCTACAGTGAGATTTTGTCTCTGACCACAAGTGTATTACCGTTGATGCATCCATACTACCCACTACAATAACTACCATTCCCCCTTCATCTTCTAATGACTGTGAAAAGTCTTTATCCCTTTTGTTGGCAAGATCGATGATCTGAGGTCATATTTTCCCCCAACTGTTTTACCCCCCACCCCACTCAGCCACCCTGTTTTACTGTCTGAATTTGCATCTATTTCCCAGCAGTTCCTTTTAAACAATGTAACTCATTTGTGTCCCTACTCCAGTCCAACCTTATTTTACTCGATTTAACTGCTACCATCACTCATGCCATTTTACTTGATAGGCTGCATAATTGGCTTGGCATTTCTAGTACAGCTTTAAACTGGATTCAGTCTTATTTGACTAATAGATATTTTAAGGGTTGTATCAACAATCGTGTCCTCTTCAGCTCCCCTGTGGTGTGGAATCCCTCAGGGGTCCGTCCTTGGACCAATCCTCTTCTCGTTATACATGCTTCCTCTGGGTCATTTCTTCAGCCACTTTCAAGACGTGTCATCACTCTTATGCCGATGATACACAGATCTATTTCTCCACTAAACCCAATAACCTGAATCAACTGTCCTCCCTCCAAACTCTATATGTTCATTCTATTTTAGTCTGTTTCTCATTGTGCTGTGTTTTACATATTGTAATTCATTTTGCTTTAATTATTTATTATATATTTTGTGTGTTTGTGAAGCACTTTGTAACTGTGTGTTTTTAAAAAATGCTATATAAATAAAGCTTTACTTACTAACTTACTTACATCTTTTAGTTTCCAATTACGGGATGATTCTGCATTTTACGGGATGGTTGGCAACCCTAATGTAGCACAACAAGCTAGCAGAGCGGTGTTCTTGTCACATCCTGCCTGGACTTTGTTTTTGTTCTCTTGGTTTTCTCTGTTTCCCTTGTGTGTTCCTCCTGTGTTTATGGGCACCTCCTCTCACCTGCCCTGCATCACCCTTGTTAGCCCAGCCCTGCTCCTAGTGTCTTCCCCAGTTTATCAGCCCCCAGTCTGCCTGTGTGTCACCTGTTGTCTGATTACTTTAGTTCCTGTTTTATTTTGAAATGCTTTCTCCTTGTGTCATGTTAGCTTTACTCCCTGGGTTTTCCCAACTTTGTTGATTACCTCATGTGTTTCACCTGTGTCTCATTTCCCTCACCTGTGTTCAGTTTGCAATCACCCCGTGTATTTATAGTCCAGTTTTCATTTCGGTCTTTGTCGAGTCATCTGCGTTTGTTCTGTGTTTCTGGTTAGTTTTTCCCTGTGTCTCCTGCTCTTCTGGTTGATGTTCCTGTGACTCAGTGTCTCCAGTGACTTTTTGTATTGTTTCATTAAATATTCTGCATCATGTCCTGCCTTCCTGCCGTCTCTTGCGTTTGGGTCCACCTGCTCCACTCACCTTCATGACAGTCCGTATACATGCATGGTGGCCTCCAACCTTATCATTTAAAAACACATAAATTAGCCACACAATTGCACTTGGTGACATGCTCCTTCATTACGATGAACATAAGTACTGTAGTTTATTTTGAGTCCACATACTCCATATACACTAGCCAAGTGATGTAAATACTAGCGCAGCAAATATGTATTATTCTGTGACTGAAAATAGTCACTGAGTAACGTTTGCTAAAAACTAGTGCCCAGCCATTTTAAACTTTCATTTGCCATTTTTAAATAATTGTGAGCAGCAGAACAAGCTGAACATGGCTAACGTGTTAGCTAACTATTTCCTATTTACACATCCAGCAGATAAAGAGCAATTACATTAGCGTTCACATTTCTAGCCACCATTATTCATCTCTGTTTTGGTACAAACCAACTCTTGAAGGAAATATCTAACACTTTAGCAGCTAAATGCTTCACAATGTTTACCAGCTAGTGGCTACTTAATATATCTGCCATTTGGTGCTTGGCAGGTTGTGTATAGTAATTTTTCACTGAAAACAGCTGCCAGCTGTGGCAGAAAACAAGGTGGATGAGAGTGGGCTGGAAAATGAAAACAACGAGCTAAAACAGAAGCAAAAATGCTCAGTGGAGCCGAAGGAAACTGCCAAGTCTCGTGATAATTCTCTGTGTGTGTTACTACAAGTGACCCATTTTACATTACACATAGTCATGTGATCCATTGTTGATATAAAAATATCAATTAGTGCAGCTTTAAGAAAATTACTTTTTGTGGTCTCTTTTAAATATTTATGTCTTCATGTGGAACAAATAGGCTTAGGGCTAAGTGTCACATACATGTAAAATTATTGAGAGATGGACTAACTTGTTTTGGTCTAATAAGACAATAAAAAAAAATAGAATAACACCAGCCTCATCCTTTAAACTTAACCCTAACATTACGTGCTATGGTCTCCACTGTATTTCAGTGTCACAGTTATATAAGGAAATTTGAAAAGGTCTCACTCACTGCACATATTTAGACAAGGAGAATACTGATGAGACCTTGAATGACAAAGCTTGATGTCACTCACGCTGTGTAAATTAGATGCCCCTTCATATGTGAAAGGCACCAAGGTGAGAATTCATTGTCTGGGGATGACAATTGTGTGTGTATGTTCGTGTATGTGTGAGCACCTGTGCGTCATGTCCACCTCCTCCGTAACACCTTTTGTTCCCTTGCTGTCACCTCTTATAAGTCAAACACTTCCTCCATCACTGCACACTCTCGTTTTCCTGATGTCCTTCTTTTCTTCTTTCTTTCCTCTGAATCTTTCCATCATCCTCTCATTCTTCTCTTCTCCTTGACGTCAGTCTTTATCATATAATGACGTAGATTGTCTCCCTTTTATCATCAGAATGATTTTCCTGTTAGGAAAGATACATTTGGAAGGACAGGAGAGATGCAGATGACTATTTTTATTTCAGAAATGAATGAACAAAAACAGGACTGATTAACACATCATCTTACCATAGACAGATGTTGCAACTTTTGTTTTTTGAGGCCAGCAGGGATGTGTGTCATTGGGAATGTGTCCAGCATGCTTAGTGGTGCTGGTTGAGTTTGTTAAAGCATACTCAACCCTTAACTCAACCCTTTAACACTCAAAGGTGGGTCGAAAAGCCTGCCTGATCCTGGCTGCAACACTGACAGAGTGCCTTTGCAGTCTCAACACAATGAATCTTGCAAATTAGGTTATTGATCAGGCTTTCCTTGGAGGCATTCATGGTGTTGTGCTTGGTTGTACACATGAAAAGTGACACAAAAAGTTGTGTGAAGAATGAAAAAAGGGGCCTTGAGAGAAAGCCTTGCTTAACTTTTACATAAAGTGGGCCTAATTTTCGGATTGTCTTTTGGCAAAAGTCACAGCATCCCCAATTTTGCCGTTACAAAAGGGGGTTTAAGATGCTTATGTATGATCCCACAAACACTTTCTTTTAAGCACACTGAGGCTCTAACACACTTGTTTGTGATTCTAGATTCTACTTATTTTACAGTGGTTGGAAAACTATATTCTTCAAGTAAAAAGATAAAGTCATAATCATAGTTAAACAAGTTCAGAGCATTATTGAATTAGCAGAGCAACATAATGAATGATGCTTCCATACAGGGATTCACTGAATGGTTTAGTGAGTATGATACGTATTGTGAATTGTATGCTGTGGCCTTTGCAGTAACCAGATTTCAAACAAAGAACAACACAGATGGGAGATTTTGAAAAGACCACCACTATGTCAAAACACTAAATGAGGACATATCTTTTGGAAGCATGGTGTTCATCCCTCCCGTAGAGTTTCAGTGATTTTGAGATTCTTTGATTTTTTTGCCAAGGAGCAGTTGTTCTGGAGGCTCGTGGTGGCCCTAACTAAGACCGCTGTTGGCTTTTCCTTTAATTTATCACCCATCTGTATGTCTTATATTAATGTGCAGCAGAAGATGCTTTCTTCAACAAGCTCCATGTTGACTTTCACTAAACTACCAGCACTGGAAACCTTTGGGAGAAAAGACAAAGCAGTCCAACGTGACCAATCACAGACACATCACTGGACCCTCTATGTAGCTGCCACACAAACAGTAGGTACCGCGACAACTTGAGTGAAAAGCAGAATTCAGTCGCAGAGTTCACTCCGGCCATTCACTGGCAGTGTCCATACAGCACGGTTGCCCTCAGTCACACCGACACACAAACGCATGAACCCCTCTGAACCCCTTGCCATATAAACAGGCAGGCATGTTAGGAATGCCCACGTGCATTTACAGACATGTTTTGTGCCACCGGTGGCATTTGTTTGGTTAATCAGTCGGAGCAGGCAGCGGGGTCTTTTGTTATTGGCTGGGGCGCAGGGCGGGGCCTGCCGGCTGAAAGAACCTATGAGCATCAGCAACATCCTGCCTCTTTCATCAGGGAATACGGGATGCATTCCTGTAACATTGCAGCATTGTCATCTCGTATAATACCAGAGAGAACAGGGAGAAGAAGGAGGAGAGAGCCCTCATCTGTCACTGTCACGGCTTCTCTCCTCTACACAGACCTCCATATTCCATCTGAAACAGCAATAAGATCTGGGCGAATGTCCTATTTTTTGCTAAGATGGAAATTTAGTTCTTCAAGGCCAGGAGAAAAGATAATGGGCATCATATCACGGCAAACAATATTCAACACAGTGTTTCCAACTATTTTAAAAAAGTTATTGGACTGCACTAGCGGTTGAAAATACAAATCGAATATACTTTCTGCTATTTGTACTTAGTTGCATGACCATTTTCATGCAACTTCAGGTCTTAAGATTGATTTTTCTACGTTCCAGGTAGCCACTTGTTTCCATTCATTTCACTGTGCTATTCAAAGCAGTTTAAGCTGACCTGAAAATGATTTAGTAAATTATTTCAGTAAAAATTAGTTAGTAATAAGTTGTTATTCCATAGTTAGACAGTTAGTTTGTTGTTGCATTCAAATAAACTCACACAGTTAAGATTTCAGTGTTGGACTGTCAAAATAAGGATACATGGACTTGATGAAGAGGATCATGTAGCTGTTATTTGGTGGATGTTGGGCAACCCACAGTAAAATCTTGCATGTGGAAGGCAGAGCACTGAAGTCACGCTTGTATTAGCCGATTGGCATCAGTTGTTTCATTCATGCTTCACAATCACTGGCTCATTCACAGCTATGTGGCAACCAGCTGGCTTGTAACATCCAGTCAGGTCCATGCAGGTGTACAGCATGGCTATTATTACCTGACACCTCTCATTACAGTACTCTGCTGAGATGCTCATGCCAGCACTGTTAGCTGCCACAACCACCTCCTCCTTTTTGGTGGAATTTTGGTAGATTTAATTGAGCAATATAACCATGATGATCACAAGCATGTGATGTCGGTTTTTGATGTTTCAAGACTGCAAATTCATTTCCTTTACTAAAATAAATGGAAATCAATGGCTGCCTGGAAGGTATAATGTAAAAAGGTATATGTAAGTATGTTTTGGAAATGTGTTTAACCTTTTACAGCCACTTTAGCAAAAATCCCATGGCAGATCTCGTTTTGCATATCCTCCTCTAACTCATATGCTATCATCTGCAGCTCCTCATATGGGATTAGCATAAATTTAATGGAAATCAATAGGGGATAATGGCAGGTTAAGGACAACTGGACATGCGGTTTGGTCTTTTGACTTATTTTGCCACTCAGCCGAGAGGCTTCCTCTGCTGACTGTATGGTATTCCCGGGCATTTTAACCTATGGGTCATCAACACATTGATGTCACATGAGAGTCATTGAGGTCAGATGTGAATTGTTAAGGTCAGATGGCACTCATGTGAGAATCATTAGAGTCATCAGAGCGGTAAAATGTCAAGAAGAAACAGAAAGTCCAGTTGCCTTTGACTTTGGTCACTTGTCTTGGTAGCCTAACATCAGAGGGGATAATGACATTTATCAGGATTTGTCTCATCAGGGGACTCTCTTAACAATTAGTTTCGGTCATAATGCAGCACTTCCCCAAAGAAGAGACTACACATTTTCTCACTAGGAGGATGCATTTAATTTAGTCCAGAGAGACCAGATGGAACCCCCATGATCAGCATTCAGGAGTCTGACTCTTACCATCTAATTCTGAGCTGTGGGGAATTATAGGTTTTACAAAGGAGAGATTGTTCAGATTGCAGTTTGCATCAGAGCTGATCGTAAAAAACTCACGGGGGGCAAGGACGAGAAGTGGGGGAGGGTATGACAGCACAATCCTTGTATTTCCCTTCTGAGCAATAGTGCCAATACAACAAGGCTATTGTGTTGCTCTTTGTGTGATGTGGCCAGGTGGGGGAGTTTGGAGTGAGACAGTGAGACAGGGAGGCAGGGTGGGAAAAGTCACTTAAAACAACACCTAACAGTGTTATGCTCTTGACAACACACACATTGTTCAACCTGCTGACAGGTGTGTGAGCAAAGGTGTTACACTGGAGAGACAGAAAAAGAGAAGATAGAGGGAAAGGCATATAAACAGGAATGAGACAAGACTGAAATAGCATTCAAGACTCTCTCTCTTTCCCTCTTTACCACATACTTGGTCTCCCTGCCGGTGTCTCCCGGGTCGTGGCTGTGCTGGGTGAGTGGAGAGTCACGTCGGCCCCCCTTTGGCCCTCCTGCACCCAAACAGAGTGGCCTGTGTCCGGTGGAGGAGCAAGGTGACGCCAGTGGGCCACACTGAGCCTGTTGTTAAAACCTGCATATGAAGAGCGGGGGGTAGGGGGTAAAAAGAGGGGTTGGGGGTGGGCATGTAAGGAATAGTGGTGTTTGGGGGAGAAATGTAGGGGAGCTGGTGAATAAGGAGAAAAAGGAAAAGGAGGGAAGCGATATTGAAAACATGGTCTGAGGGGAGGACACTAGTGAGACGCAGGGAGAGCAGGATTAAGAAGCATGTGAGCATTTGTGTGTGTGGCCAAAGTTACATCTGTTCCCAGTTACCCACCCCCCAACCCCCCTCACCTCCAACCCCTTTCCTCCCCAGCTTGTAAATGGCTGCATTCTGCCAGCCATGTGGGGCAGAAGTGAGGGGCAGGAGTTTTGATGCTTGGCGGGAGATGAGGCGGGATGCACTAGATTAACAGTCAAATCTTGTTCCATTGCAAATTCAAGTTGTGTAACTGCCGCCTTGCCAGGGTGAAAGTTCAAAACCATTACAAAACCTGCTCATTTCATTCAAAGTGGAGACCAATAGATTTTAGAATTTACCTAAGAGGTTTTATTGAGTTATGGGTTTCAGTAAAGTCATCTTAGTGAGTTTAGAGAAAAGAGCTAAACAAGTAAATGGTAGTAGTTTGTTAGCATGAAACGGAGTGACAATGGCTGTTATTGTCAGTTTTAGTGCTAAGTGATTGGATATTCCAGTTTATTACAACTTGGATCTTAGTCTCATAGTTTTGGCCAGTTTTTGTACACAATGAGTAAATCTGGGAACACTTAAAACTTGCTAGCTTGTGCTATAAAGGGGTAATTAGTAAAGAAATGCATAACACAAGTGTCATTGAAACATTTGTAAAACTCTACAGCAAAGGGAAAACCATCAAAATGTTTATTTTCCAACTCATTTTGATTTGACAAAATGTTTCAAATGCAAAAATGAACAAACAAAATAAAGACTAGTAGCAATTTCCCCTCTTTCCAAAAATATTCCATTATACCCTGAATATTCATGCATACATAATTTCTAGTTAATCAGATTTGAAAAATCACATTTAGGGATGTTTTTAATGTAAGATACTTTAAAATGTCTGTATTATAGTTGTATTATCACAGAATGTTTCTTCAAATTCAAATGTGTGGGTGGTTTTTTCCCCCAGAAAAAGAAGATCTGGCTGGAGAAATTAGATAATGAAGCAGGCACAGCTCAATGAGACAGTAGTAAAAAGACGTAATAAAACAGTAATTATTGATATCAATTGCAACATTTTTTAAAATCATTACATTACAAAAAAATACTTTGTCACACTCACAGCCAGTGTTGTCTATAAAATAGCATTGTTAGCTCACTAGCGATGTAGTCAGCTGGTAGTAAAACATGCTAACAGATTTGTGCACTAGTGTCAGTGCTATCTCATGTAACTGAGAATCTCCAATCACAGTTCACAAACACACTTCCTAGTTCAACTTTGACCTTCGGTAGCTGTCGCTGTGTGAGCACAGTTTTCATGTGCAACTTATAGCTTTATGTCCCAAAAAGTGGTTTAGAGTTAAACTTGTTGGCTTGTTACAAACAGTTGGATGATCTGACTGCTCGTGTTTGCTTTGTCAGCCTTTATTATTGTTGCAGTGTTCCTTGATCTCCGCAAATTCTCTGATTGGCACAACTTTATCGTTATTGCTAGAATTTATGGCCAAAGTTGTTATAAATCTGAATTGTCCCTTAACACCAACCTCAATGTTAAAGAGTGTGAACGTTTTTCAGCCATGGAGAGTATCATCAAAAGATGGCAAAAAGAAAATCTTCTCACTGAGCCTTTCTGTTTAAGTTTAAAGTTTGGAGTTTGAAACAGGCCTTTGTTACGTAATTCCTGCTCTGGTAGTAGTCCATCTGGGAGTACTCCATTGGCACGTACAAACATGTGTGAGAGTGTGTCAGCGTGTGGGCGAGAGCAAGATGGAAAGAGTCAAGTGAGTGAGTGCGTTTGTGTGAGCATTGTGGGTGTGTGTGTGTGTATCAGCCTTTCTGCTTTTAGCGCAATCGATTAAATCCAATTTATGAATTTAATTGTATAATTTCTAATTCATCCGCATGATGCTTTGAATGGAATGACAGTTCACCAAAGCCATCTTTGTTGCCAATATGGGACGTAAGCATCCCTGTGTATGTGTCTGTGTGCGTCTGTGTGTGGGGGCAGCAGCGGCCTGGTGAGTGGGCTGCTCACTGGCTTCCATTCTCTCTGCAATCAGAGACACTTCCACACCGTTTGCTACCAAAATGCAGAGCCATTCACAGCCATCACTAAAGAGTCCCAGAAACAGGATGTAGGCCAAGCCGGAGCTGCTATTGCTTGGCCACGGGAACCCGACTCAGTTCCAGCATTATGTAAAACCTGCCAGATCAAGCTGTGTAGTCATTTGGTCACATGCTTCATTTACATTTTCAGCGATGGAATGAAACACCGGAAGCTCTTCTTTTCTGCTCTTCTTCAGCAACAATTAGAGGTTGAAAGAAAGGGAAACACCTGTCTGCACATCAAAGACGGAGGGTGTGTTATGTCACCATTGTGCATCCTCAGTCAGGCCACAATGACCTGCCACGATGCCCCTCTACCATCCATGGCAGGAGGATGGGAGGTCGGAGGAGAAAAGGAAAGGAATATAATTGGAAGGAGGAGCGGAAGGAGCAATGATCATAAAGCTGTGAATGTGGTAGAATATAACAATTGAACAACCTCCCCCACATGCACAAATTTGCATGCAAGCTTACATTAATGATAAAGCCTGCTTAAAAAAGACAGATTGTGCATCACTCTCCTCACGTGTACTATTAAACTAAAACACAAACAAGACTTATCTGACTGAAGATCACCACCCAATGGCATGTTCTACCAGAAGAGGACATAATGGAAAGCCATGGTGTTGTTAACATTACTACAGTGAGGATCAATGTCTTTTACTGGCACTGCCGTAAACTCAAAGATTCAGGTCCTGAGGCGAGAGAAGCTCATGCAGGCACCAACTCAGAACAGTAAAACAAAGACAGGCCGCCTGGAGGAAAACACTCTGCTGGATGATTCCTGTCTACAGCTGTGTCCAGCCTTTGAATTGCTTGTGTGTCCAGATGTTTCTGGCTATTAAGTCAGTACATGTGCGGGCCACTGAGGTACGGCTGACAAATTGCCTCTTACATCAAGGTCGCCACCCAGTGGTCAGATGTGTAACGACAAGAGGAGAGACACCTCATTTAACCTGAGTCAGTGCTACTCAGTGTGTTAACTAAAGTTACTGAGTACAACTACTCAAGTACTCTAAGTACAATTACTCAAATACTTGGGCACATTCTTTAAATACATATTTACATTTCATGCACTTATAATAAAATATCACTTATAGCTGCTTTAAGTACATTTAGCTGGTAATACTTCTGTACTTTTTACTTAAGTATGATGTTGAATGCAAGACTTTTACTTGTAATTTAGAATTTTTACAGTGTGGTATTGCAACTTCTACTTATGTGAATAGCTGCTGGATAGTGTAGATTCAAATGCTGCGTGATAGGAAAAAATAATGGAAACATCACAGAAAAAGTGGAATGTAACAATTAGTGCAAACTCTGCCACAAAACTTTGGAGTGAATGCCAGTTAGCAGCATTTAAAGACTCTAAAAATATTTTTTTTAAGCACCAAAGAGGCCAGAGAGCTTTTACCCAGAATGCTAGGACATAAAAAAAACCAAATGCAAAATCTTTCTGATATATTGAGGGAAAAAAAATGTATCCTTAACACAGACAGATGTCATGGATAAGGATTTGTAAACAATTTGTTGATTTATTGATCATCCATGCAATTCATTTACATCTGCTACCTCATATTATTACTTCTATATTATTTTTTTCCCCATCTTCAAAATTACATTATTATTAACTTCAGATTTTAAGAAGGTGGA
Source organism: Thunnus thynnus (assembly GCF_963924715.1). Lineage (NCBI taxonomy): Eukaryota > Metazoa > Chordata > Actinopteri > Scombriformes > Scombridae > Thunnus > Thunnus thynnus. The sequence continues at coordinate 10,111,451 of NC_089539.1, read as the reverse complement.
GTGGGTTTTAAATAGTTCCTTCCTATTTCCTTCAAACTGAATTCTGAGGGTCCTTTTTAGATATTGGTCTATTTCTAGAGATAGCTTGGCTGGTATTATAGCTAAAATAATGTTTTTATTTAACTGCTTGTTTAATTGGGCACATTTTTGAGTATTTTGTGACTGAAAAGTTATAAAGGGGATGTAGGAAGTGGCTTTAGCAGAGTGGGCTTCAGTGGGGAATGGGTGGCATGTCACCGGCCCAGCAGCTCTACATGGCAGATATATGTCCAGAAGTGCTGAGCTGACAGAGAGGTGACAGGCAAGGCTTAGCTGACCCAGCAGTGCTGCTCACTCTCCCTCTCTCTGTCTGACTGCAGACTCATCAGCATAGCCTTCAATACAAAACGCGCTCTTTTTCCTGGAACTGTCCAATGTATACTTTGCAGTTAAAAGAAAGGATTTGGTTGTCGTTAATTTCCACTAAACCTTCTGACTAAAAAGCATGTGCCATTTGAAAATGATCACGAGAGCTGCCATCATGAAGTAAAGATTTTGTTTTTAGGCTGAGGTTGTTGAACTGAACGTGAATCACCCCTTGTGCTGACCGAAAGTAGCCTTGTCAGTTGCATAACTGCCATCAGTGGGGTGGTCAGCATGGCTAAGCTGTTGAGCCCTCCTGTGATCGCTGCTCTCTCGTTTCTAGGGTTCCCGTCCAGAAAAAACAAAGCCATATGAACTGATAACAGCCAGGAAATGAGTTCCATGGAGAATGACACAGAAGCTCAGGCCTGTTTCATATCCAGTCGATTATAATATGGGGAAAATGGAATTGATGCCTGTTGTTGTTGTTGTGACAGGCCGCTTTATGCTTTCATGTGGCCGTTTGGCTTTCAAGGTTCATAAGAGACTCATGTCCTCTCTTATTACAGTGCAATGAAACACATCCACTAAACTACCCAATAAAACGCGGATCAGACGGAGGCACGTTCAGGAAGCTGGACGAAGATGTGAGAATGTTTTGATGACCCAGTGCTGCCATGCAGTAGCAGGCAAAATACAGCCTCTGCGACTGACAGAACTGAGATTGAAAAAATACCATGTCTGACATTTAAGACTAGACTATGTAGCAAATTGAGCACATTTAAAACAACAAAAAACAAATACCACAAATTAGACCTGAGTGAGTGAAGTTATATATACATATGTAGTTATTTGCAACCCACTCATCAGCCAGTCTTCCACTTCTGCCCCCAGAACAGCATACCAGTCTGTCACAGTCTCCAGGCAGGGTTGCAGTCTCACATACATTAAAAAAAAAAAAAAAATCCCTAATGTACAGTTCCTTCCATTTTTGGACCAATGATTGAACAACATGCAGTATTTTTTTTGTAACATTATTTATTTATTTTGTTCCAACATTTATAGTATTTTTTTCAGCTTTCTCCAAACTTGGAACGTCAAATTCCCAATGCAGCACTGTCTGTCTCTGCTAACACTCCAGCATCACTGCCACCCACCTCATTCAGATTCATCATGCACTATATGCCCCAACTATCTAGCTGGTGCAGCAACAGGGACGAGAAGTCACGTTTTTGTTCAGTTTTTCTCGATTTAGATCAGATAAGGGTTGATTTAATCAGATAAGGGGCCAGGCACTGCCAGCTGTGACTGGACTGCATCAGTGTCCACTCCATGGTCTTAAAATGTTAAACACACATTGAAATTCAACATTATATTTTGATAATCCACCAACATTTAACATTATGATCCATGTTATCATAAAGCTGCACTAAGCTGCATTATTTATATTAACAATGGATCAAACGACTATGTGTAATGTGAAAGGGGTCACTTGTAGATGCAAACCAAGGGAGAATTATTAGCTGTGATTCCCCTGAGCGTTTTAGTGTCTTTCAGCACATTGTTTTCATTTTAAAGCCTGCAGCACTTACTGTTTTGATTCAGTCTCATTGCTCTCATCAGTCCCAGTTTCAGAGCCAGCAGGAAGCATTTTGAGCTTTGATAAAAACCACTGTACACAACTTGTCAAGCACCAAATTGCAGACAGACAAAGTTAGCTAAAGATCCAGATACTCTCCACAGCAGTTGACCATGTGGCCAGAAACACAACTCCAAATGAATGTTAATGTTGCTCTGTGTCTATACATGTAGGCAATTGTAATTTTTTTTAAAGAGCTGTGATTGTAGCTTCAGTAGAAAGAATCACAATGTGTCTTCATGTTGTCATTTGTCAGTCGAATGAGAAAAAACGTACCAGACAGCAATAAATCTGTTTTTTGACAGTGTTTGAATGTGGATTTAACGGAATTAGTATGCGGCTTACTATAACCAAGTCAGTGAGGATATACACAGAATCAAACCTGTGACCCATCCAGTCTCACTAAACGCTAATCCACCCTGCCGCCTAGACTGTGTTGTCTGTCTGAGCCTGTGTATGACCTCCTCTATTCCCTGAACACCACCACCTTGTTCCCTCTCCTCCACGTCTATTTACACCCTCCAGTGTCAACACCGCCGGAGCGCCATGGCAACACACACCGCTACGAGAAGAAGCTAACACGGGGCCTCTGCATCCACCAAAGGTTTTACAACTGGTTTTAGAGAAAAGGTTGGGAAAATACTTTGAAGTTGTGTCCAACAGTGAGAGAGAAATATGCCTTTGATGTGGGGAGCCAGCTAAGTGTTTTATGTTCCTGCAGGTGTTAAAATAGGTCAACAATACAAAATATGGCCTATTCATACCAAAAAAAAAAAAAATCTGTTTTACAACCCCAGTGTGAAATAGGTCATAACTGCACCATGACTGATACTGATACATATTTTATTTCAGTTTTAAACCTTAAAAATATAAATAGACTCATGAAGAAAGTGCTGACATGGTATAGAGCCCCTGTTCGGGGTCCTAACAGGGTTTATCAAACCAGGTGTTGAACATCTGCTTGTCAGGGTAGCTGTATGACTTCACTCACTTTTTGTGAGGCTCTTGAGACACTTTGTTATGAAGACAAATCTTCTGGATGTTGGCATTAAGATTTCAAAGTTCATTGCCTTCAATCACCTCTGAATCTCCTGAGCATCAACATCTGGTTAGTTATGGTCCTACAAATGAAAGACCACAAGCTTGATCCCTACATTCAATATGTGTCTTTACAGCTGGAAGTATATTACAAATGAAATCACATTTGGCATGGTGGAGAACATGGTGGATTTATGGCAACCAAAAAGAGCTAATGCTGGCCAGCCACAACAGTTTTAATAAAAGTGAACAAAAAGAGGGAGCTGTGGTGCAGAGTCCTTGTGTCTCTCAAATAAAGGTATTGTTGGGGTTGACAGCCTACCCAGGTCTTCATTGTTGGCTGCATTTTTATTTTCTGAACAGAACAAGACAAAATAACATTAGAATCAAGCCAAATCATCTTGTGATAAACCCACAAAACAATAAGGCTCAACATCAAAATGTAAGGTTATAAAGTTTGTAACTGTGGGTGGCGAAGCCTGTTGCTGTTGATCCTCTTCTACTTCTGTGTCGAAGCAAGATTTCCAAAGAGGTCATTGGGCGATGATTCAAACGTTCATCTAAAGCCGTTTAAAACTGACAATATAGCTGAGTCACTGCCACTTCTGCTGTTGTATTTTCTTGTTTTGTGTTGTGCTTGCCTCAAACTTTTTCCAACAGTTGACAGTCATCCTGTATCCCTCTTCCAACATGCACCCGCACAACTTTTAAAAAAATGCCACCATGGCGGCGCTTTCTCTCGTTCAAGTACTTGAGGATGTCATATTCTTTCCTTGAAGTCCCCCTCCACTCAAAAATGTGTTTTTTTTTTCTTTTTGTTCCTTCAGTTGGATGTTTGCAGAATGATGAATGTGCAGAGTTTGACACTAGAAGGTTGATGACGAAGACCTCCTCCACAAAGGGAACTTTCCCGAAAAGAAAATTACATTCCTTGATTACAGAAAACCAGTTTTTTGTTTATATGTTTGATTAACCAGGTTACCGGAGAAAGCTGATTGTAACTTTGTTACTTAATGTAAACACAGAGTGAGTGAACTGGTGTTTGCATGAAGCGCTGTGTTTGTCAGCAGTTGGAAAACATTAAGAGCCTCTAATTGTAAGGCTGTCATTTAAATCAGTGCAATACAGAAGAGAAACAATGCACAGCAGCAGCATCTTTCCTTAGCATCTGAGAAACCAGAGATTTTTAGGAAGGAGGACTGCAGCATCTCTTTAAAAAAATCCCTGTGAGATCAAAGTCACCCTGTCTGTCTCCTCTCATTCCTGATGGGTGAAAGAGATCAGAGGCCAGACGGTACAGTCACACTGTAGAGCTGCACACACACACACCCATACACACACACACATACACACATGCCAGATCTCATCATACTGTCATGCAGGCACGCACACACAAGTGGATGCCTGCACGTGCAAACAGAGACACACACTCACACACACACACACACACAGACATGGGCGCTGGCTTTAAGATCAAACAAAGGTGGGTAACATCAATCCATCCTACCTGTCTGCAAAATCTGTGTGCAGCAGAGAGCGTGCCAGCTATCACCACGCCACTCCCTGTCTCATACCCCCTCCCCCTCCTCCTCTTCCTCCCTGATGAAATACACCTCTGAAAAACAATTTAGTGGAAGCATTGTTCTATAGGAGGCTGTGCTGAAACTACCATCTTATTTTGAATAAAACAAAACAGCAAAGAAATGCAAAAGTCTTTATTTGGATATGTTCTTCTATAGAACATGTTAATAGAGAAACTAATGGTGCTGCATTCACTCCTTAATATACTTAATAGCACTTCTATGTGTATAAAGTATATTTCCAGTAAAAGTCCATGCAATGTGAGCCTTTCATGGCCACATCTACTCACAGGATACCAGCTAATAAAAAAAAAGGTATCATATTTTTTCCTCCAACTTTTCATTTCTAGCACAATTAACCAATAGGGCCAAATAACATGCTGAATAATTAAAAATGTTTGGACTGGTTCTACACTATTATTGAACAGAATTATCCCAGGTAGAATATCATTTTTACACATGAAAGAAAAACGCGAGTGTTATTGGGTGTTTTGCTAATCTATGATTTCTATGCTCCTTCAGATGGAGGCACACCTTACTGTGTTGTGAAAAAAAAAGTATGATCCCATGACGTAAATAATTCAGATTTACATTATGTTTCTCTGTTTGCTACCAACAAAAATCAATTGGATATCCTGTAGACAGACATTTTCATCAATCCAAAACACAGCCAGTAAATGCAGAGTCTGCAGTACAGCTCGATTCCAGTAAAGAGAACTGCCCTAATCTTCTTTTTAAACATTAACTTTGATAACTGGCAGCAAAAACAACAGGAGTTACACAGCAGGAACAACATACCTGCTTTTGGATATAGCTGAAATATCAAAACATAACGTTTTGAATGAAAATGAATCAAATGTGCTTCAATTTTGCTTAAATCAAAAGCATTTAAACTAGAAATATACACTGTATTTAGCTGTAACTAATAAACACTATGAAAAACACTATTTAATATACCCTCCAACCTCATTTAATTCAATTAGCAATTCATCCAGATTAAACTTAAAGCTGCACTAGTGAATATTTTTATATTAACGATGCATCAAATGAATACATGTAAAGTGAGGGGGGCAAGGCACTTAGTGACAAACCCACAGATAATCACCCAACTGTGCAATTCCCCTTAGTTCTACTGCTTTATAGTTTTAGGATCTTTCAGCTCATTGTTTTGGTTTTTTGGCCCGCAACTTCAGTGTTTTGGTTCACTCTCACTGTTTTATCAACTTCTTGAAGCAGGAAGTGGTTTGCAGTGGAAAAAAAAAGCTCTGATAATCTGAATGTACACTACCTATCCAGTACCAAACAACAGAGACAAAACTAGCAACTAGCTCATGAACACAGTGGCATATTTAGCAGCTAAGCAGCCAGAAATTAGTGGAGAGCAAAACAGCTAAAATACAAGGGCATAGGTGTATACACTTATATTTTACATGTATATAAGCATATAAGTGAATAAATTCATCAGGTGGACTCATACACAACTCTAAATGAATGCTAATGTTGCTTTCATATCTCCTTTATGTATAAATATGTAATTGGTTGCTAACACTTATATCAAGCTGTAAAGTGATTATATGTCCATATTGTATTTAGATCTTCTTGTGCTTCCCCAAGTGGCCAAACAATCTATTAATGCAGATTTAACAATATAAACAGGTAATAATGAGCAGCTGGACCTGAAGAAACTGCATCTGTGTTGCAGTCCACCACTTGGGTTCATCTATGTTTCAGGGGTCACACAGGTTGAAAGTCAGTGTGTTTTATCTCTTTCGCACACAACACAAATTTCCAATTTCCCTTCCTAAACCTCAGGCAGGCAGCTACAGCTACACATGCAGCCCCAGCTGCTCCTCTGTCCTCCATCTAATGCTTCTACTTCCCGCCAAAGTCTGCATTCTATAAAGCATCTTGGAGCAGGAGAACTGGTCTCAGTTCATTCATTGAAGCTGCTTGCACTTCCTTCTCAGTGCTCTGAAAGGCAAAACAGATTCCCCAACAGCACCTTGAGAAGTTCTATATTTGAGCTCTAGTTGGGTTTGCTATGCAGAGTTTTCAATTTGTCAGGCTTAATCGCTTGAGGTTGAGCTTCCAGCGGGTGAAAGAAAGGCAGGCCCAACCGCATCAGAGAGGGCAGCAAGTTTAAGGAGTGCCTGACATCAGAGGCGGTGTAGGCCACTGTCAGCTGAACAAAAGCACATGGTGCCACATCTGGCTTCTAGTTTTGAAGGCAGCACATACACGTACCTCAGCACTATGATTATCTCTGTCCCACTGCCTTACAATGGAACAAAGAGGATTGTTGTCTAAGGATAGCTTTGGGAAACAGCAGCCTTGAGATTTAGCTGCTGATGAATGAGGATGAAGATGAGAATCAGAGTCACAATTTAATGCCAGGGAATAGAGGGCAAAGTGTCCTGCTAACTCAAATAAAAAAGCATTTCTAAGTGGAGGAGATTACAGTGCTAACAGCTCACTATCAGGGTACTCTCTAGCCCAGCATGCTCCTGGGTTTCCTCAATAACCCTGTCAGTGTCCTCATAGTCACCCTGCTACAGCTGGACCATGTGCTCCACAGCTGAGGTTTACTGGCAGAAGAAAACCACCACAAAGTCAAGAGAAAAGAGCATGGTGCCCCTCCAACCACAGCGCATGCACGCTCATGCGCATGCTACTCCAGTGTGTATAAACACCCAGGCAGTGGTGTGCATGTGCCAACACAAAAACACCATCTTTCTTGATGTGCATTTTGTGGAATCTGACCAGGGATTCACTACGCCGCACGAAAGGGGAGGTTAGCATGCAGCATAAACAATACTCTAATTTCAACAGCGGGCAAGCCTAGTGGTTAGAGGAGCTGTCTTAGAGAGGTTACAAGTTCAATGTGAAAGGCTATGAAAATTTTAATTTAATTTAATTTAATTTAATTTTGAATACCTACCTACCTGATCATTAAGTATCGCTCATCTAAAATGTAATTTTTATTTTGTAAGTTCTGGGTAAGGAGGTCATGCTAATTTTGCACTCACCACTGTTGTAGAGGTCAAGCAACGTCAGATTGCAACATCAAGCACCGTCATTGTGACAAGCAGTGTGAGCCTCCTAAAAACCTTCCAGATAAACTTCCAATTTACATGAATAATTTTAAACTTTTCTCTGAGACAGAATGAAAGTAAACACAGATCATAGCCACTCTAATTAGCTATTGAAGCTAAGAGGTCATGCTAACTTTGCACTTGCACCTCCAATTTCGAGATTCTGGAAATGCAAACTCCAGCAAAGCAGGTGTATCAGGGCAAGCAGCGCAAGCTTTCCAGATAAACTTCAATGTACATAACTCATTTCAAACGCTTGTCTCTGAGACAGTGAGAGTAAACACAGAAAGTAAAGCCACCTGAATTTTCTACTATAGCTCACTGCATAGGGATCTACTTGGTCTTGTGGGGCAATTTGCCCTAGTTTCCTAAATTTCTATAACTGAGGTGACGAGTGCAAGTTAGCAAGTGAGAATGGACACAATTATGAGAATAAGACCCAGGTTGACAAATACTATAATTTTCCTTTAAGTTTTAAATCAATACCTTTATTTTAAAAGGTCAAAAAAGTCTAACCAACTCCAAGTCTGGGCAAAAAGAGTGAATGTGTGTCTCAGATAGATGAAATGAAACACTCTTTGCAGCTCCACTTTGCGGTTTGGGCTGATAAGAGGGATGGACTATATTATCTTACTCCAGCTTGAATCACAAAATCTTTTCTTCTGCACTTGTTTGTGTGTAGCAAATAAGTAAAGCCTTTGTAAGAAGAAAAAAGCCAGGTGCAACTATTACTCATCGCACCAGTTACTCAGCATCAGCTTGCTGTGAAATGATCACATACCTTCCTGGTTGAGCTGCGTTATCAACGAAGTGGTGAAAGTTGAGAGTCTATCCTGTTTCCAAACAATGATGCATCATATCCAATATGTGTCACAGCTCTATTAAAGGCTAGACAAGTTAAAATCACCTAGATGGATGTCATAGCATAACAGGTACACTGACACATGTATTAGTCAGTATGCTGACACGTTTTCACCATTTCTTTCTCTGTTTGGGTACTCATCTTGCTTATCCCTGCTCCTAAAGACAAACACTTTCTCCCCATCTTTAGTAACTGAGGATACATGAATTTTATGAGTGACTTAAGAGCGTTTTTTGTTGTTTGCTGCTATGGAACTACTGCTCTGTGCAACCTCATTATATTATTGTTTTTAGAAAAATGGTTGGACATTTTAGGAAATACACTTACTTTTTACTTAAACTTACTGCTTTCTTTTCAAGAGTTAGATTACCACTCTCATATTCATACAGTACAGCCAGCAACTGGTTAGCTTAGCTTAAAGGACACAGTTAGCCTCACTCTATCCATCTACCAGCACTAACACCTAAAACTTACTAATAAATTAATGTTATATTGTTTATTTACTCCATACAGAACCTGAAATGATACAATGTGTTAATTAGTGAGCTGTAAAGCAGCTAGTAGGCAGATTTTGTTATAGTTGGACAACCTAGCTAGCTGTTTCCCCATTGCCGTCTTTGTGCTAAGCTAACGTAACCAGCTGTTGGTGACAGCTTCATATTCATCACACACAGTGGTATCAATATCTGACACTTAGCAAGAAAGCTAATTAGCATAGTTCTCAAAATGTTAACTATCTCTTTAGGTGTGGTGCTTAAAAAAAGTAACTTTTGTAAAGTAATTCTGGACACATTTTCATGTTTTTTTGTCACATGGTTGATAAAAATAATTCTATATATCTCTTCCAAAAATTGCTTTATATTAGTGTAGCATTACATCTTCATGTACACTTGGAAATGAAACGTTTTCTATCTTTTCCTGAACCTTTCCATATAGGAGTTAACATCCAGGGGTGAAAATTGGAGGGGTAGCACTGTGTATTTGAAGGATGATGGGTGGGGTGGGGGCCTGTGGTATGATTGAATCTCTGCTGCCTCACTACCAGCTCAGACAGGTCTCAACTGGCTGTTCCTCCACCTTGGCAGGCTTGTTGAGTCAAAACAGCTGACATCATCCTGTAGGAAGCCAGGAAGCCTTTTTGCAAGGTGAGACTTGGGTTAGAAAAATATGCTTTGATCCAAACGAGGCCAGAGGAAGGTCTTTCCAAAAAGCATCCTAACACCAGAGTGATGACGGTACTTTCGGAAGACCAAGGGATGTCAGCGATAGGTGATTAGTGAAGTCTGGGCCAAGTAGCCACAGTGGATAAATGTTGTGATTGGAGATACCCAAAGAATGAAAATATAGAATATGTGCATATGAAGATGTAGAATATGATTCCATATGCTAAAACACCAAAAAGAAAACCCAAAACAAAACCAAAAAAACCCCCAAAACAAAACATAAGATGGTAGGAGATACAACATGAAGGTAAGAGGACATTTTAAAACAAAACTAAAACTGAGACACTGTCTGGATTTTACTACTTCAATTAAAGTAATGCACACATCACTACAGACTCAGTATTGGGCATCTGTATTTCATATGGCTAGAGTGCCACCCTGTGGTCATCTATAATCACTGCAACACAATATCTCCTGTGATCATCACTCCAACTTCATAATAATACCTCACTGCACTATACTTGCTCAGGAAAAAATAAGACCATAATTGTACAAGAAAATATACACATTTGGTTGACATGTGTATCTTTGACTGTATTCACTTTATTTGAAACACCTTTAATTTCCTTAAAACCATACAACAAATAAAGACAATGAGTGGTAGTTTGAGCACACCAGAGAAAAGTAACGACAGCACACTGAGAGCATAAAATGTCTCTTTTGTCCTTGAATCCATGATCCACTGGTAGAAAACACTGTCTTGACGGCTTTTGTTGGTTCTGAGTGCAGCTGGGACACTAAGTGCATGTACTCAATAATTTTAAAACAAGTGGCTTCAGATGTTCTGAAATTCCAACAGTTCTTCCTGATTTGCTCCTATTGATGCCAGTTTTTACATCAAAGTTCCCCCCGTGGACTTGTGGTTGTCTCGGATGCTTCTGGTTCCTCCTCTTTTTCTGATAACAAAGGAAGAATGAAAAAAGCAATGTTTATATATAAAAGTTTAGATATTTAGTATAGTATAATAATTAGATCAACATAAATTCACTTTCATTCTGGAATTTCAAAATCAATTTTATAGTGAAAATTATAAAATTGGTTGTAACATAAAACTTAATAGCGGATAATGTCAACACACAGTTCAAGAGACTCTAGTATCTTATCAACTACTGATAACACTGAACTTGAACAGAGCTTGCTCAGAGTTTCAGATTAAGCAGAGCATGAACAGTATGAAACCACTCCTTAAATAAACAGTGATCCTCACCTGGCTGCGGTGTTTGGACACACTCGCCATCTTGCTCCTCATAGCCGCTCGAGCAGATGCACTTGTAACTGCCTTTTGTGTTGACACACTCCTGGTGCTCCTTAGCGCATACCAACTCCTGCTGGGAACACTCATCAATATCTGGCAAAAACACACATTTGTCCTCTGTTAAAGTCATTCCAGATAGATTGCTCTCAGCTATTAAAGGACCAGTGTATAGGATTTAGTGGCATCTAGTGGTGAGGTTGCAGATTGCAACCAAATGAATACCCCTACACTTCCCCTCCCCTTCCAAGCATGTAGGAAAACCTACAGTGGCCGCTACACTGGTCCTTTAAGTAGCAACACATCAAGGACTCCTATTCCTTCCTGTGACCACAAACACTAGAAAACATAATTCAGTAAGGAGAAGGAGGACCAAATAAATGGATAAAAACAACAGAAAAGATTAACATTTTTCTGTTGGAAGCATGAACGTGCACACAAGTAGTCAGTGTGTTATGACATAATTGTGACTTCAATGCTGAGGTGAAATAACACTGTAAACATTACGATCTTAAATAGTTGAAATCTAGAGTTAACTAGATGACAACTGTTGGCACTCATGTAAGTAATTTAATTAGTGTTCTGAAAAGGATGAAACAATAAAAGGAAGAAACATAACTAAACATGCATGACTATGATTTAATATCAAAGTGGATGGTGCTGATGTTTTGTAGTGTGTTCAGTGTATTGTATTTATAGTGACCTATAAAATAGAAAAATAAAAACAAATTTCAGGAGAAGAATAACTTTTACATTACAAATTAAATTGCTCACAACAAAATAACATTTTCCAAACTTTTAACAAGAAAGTTTTATTCTTAAAAGCACCATTTCAGACATGTCTGTTAATGAGGTTTGTGTTTTGGTGCTAAATCTTTCAAAAAACGATCATTATCAATCTAAAAATGTATTGTTTTCCCCATCCTGTGCAAAATAGTTTTGTAGCAATTTAGAGCACTGAATTGTTTTTTGAAATACTGAACCTTGACTAACAGATTCCTCTAGAATGGAAACACAGCATTTATAAATGAAACCCTTCAAATTGTGAATTGTTTCATTCATCATACCTGTGCAGGTGCCCTCTGTGACCTGGTACCCGCTGGCACAAGCCTGGCAGTTATCAGGACCGGCTCCAGTGCAGCCGGAGCAAACTTTATCACAGGCTGTGAAGGACAAACACACAAAAAACTTTCTATTAGATGAATGTTACTGAAAAGTCTTTGTTGAATAATTTTTCCAGTTTGACAGCTAGACATTTGTGAAAGATCATAATGCATTTTCAGTTGATGTTCCCAATTTTGTTAGACTTTCTCAGCACAACAAGGATATATATCTTTTTTCCATTAAAGTAAGACTTTTTAAAAACATTGGAAATGGTCTGTGTCCACAATGTTGAGCACACACCAATGGCATTATGTCCTCTTACCTTTGCAGGAGTAGGAGCCTTCCGTGTTGAGGCAATATTGATCTTCTTCACATGGGGAAGGGTCTTTGGAGCACTCATTTACATCTGTTAACACATCAGATTGATTGCAGTGAGGTAAACTGGTGCACACAGAACATAATCTAATGTAGGGCTGCAACTAATGATTATTTTCATAATTTCATTATCGATTAATCAGTTGATTATTTTCTCAATGAATCGATTAGTTATTAGTTTTAGTTACATCTATAAAATGTCAGAAAATGGTGAAACATGTGATCACCTTTTTTTAACCCAAAGATTAAAAAAATCACTGTCATGGAGGACTAAAGAAACCAGAAAATATTCACATTTGAGAAGCTGGAATTGGAGAATTAGGACATTTCTTTCTTAAAAAAAATGACTCCAAATGATTAATAAATTATAAATAGTCTGTGATTAATAGCTGACAACTAATCAAATAACTGACTAATCAATGCAGCACTAATCTACTGTACATTCTTCATGCCATTTACCACATCAGAATGAAATATACCACTATGAAATGTAGCAGTCAGAAAAGGGACCAAACATGATTTAATCACACAGTACTTAAAGTTCTTTGATATTGAGATGTGAGTGTATGTGTGTGTGGTCTCTCATAGGCTACTTCTGGGGACAAATTTCAGACTTATGACCAGTTAATTGGGGACGGCTTGTCCAATTGGGAAAAAGCTGATTTTTGGGTCAGTGGTTAAAGTTAGGGTTAGGCAAGTAGTGGTAATGGTTTGAGTTAGGGTAAGTCTCCAGGAAATGAATGTAAATCTGTGTAATGTCCTCAAAAATGACCATGGTCTGATATGTGTGTGTGTGTGTGTGTGTGTGTGTGTGTGTGTGTGTGGAGACTTGCAGGCAGAGTTATGGGTGCCACTATGATTTTCCATTAGGGTGCTACATCAAATTAAGTGCTCCATATTCAGAAGTTAACTGACAAATCATACAGTTTGTTATGAATACATTGTGAATAACTGCTCTCTGCTTCCCAAATAGCTACAAGCTAGATAGATTGGCAACCTGTGATAGCAATATACAATTACAGCTTTTTCTATGTTATATTGAAATTGTCATTATTGTTCATTATTAAATCTTGCTGTGCTGGCATAATTATTGAGTTTTAAGTACATTCAGCTCTAAGAAGCTCTAAGACAGTGAATTGCATTGATTTCAAATGACAAAAGACTTTCTGTGATTCAAACATTTATACATTTTAGGCTAGTTTTAGCTGTTACTTTCTCTGTAGGATAGTCACCACATGGAGACTTATTACTGTTCATCTTACCGACACAAGCTTCTTGATCATCTTCCTCCCAGCCGTCCTTGCACTCATCACAGTCCTGATGGGTTGCTCCAGTGCAGGTCTTGCAGGAAGAGTGGCATTCTGTAACAGCAGATTTACTAATCATTCCTCTTCTTGTGCGTATGAAAAGATAACTGACGTGTCACAGATAAAGCTGCTTATATTCAGTTGTATTTGTGAACTGTACCTGTGCACAAGGAGAAGGTGTCGTTCCTCACTTCATTGAAGTAGCCGTCAATACAGTCCAGGCAGAACTCCCCTTTATAACCTTGGTCACAGCTGCATTTTCCGTTGCCCCCACGACTTCCGTCGCCGTCGCACATTCCATTTCCGTGACAAGGTCTTTCAGAGCCCCCAACACAAGCTTTATAAAAATAGTCAGAAAGACAGACAAACACAATAATAGTTAAATAATTTTAGTATGTGCCAAGTGCTGCCTTCTGGTTTACTATAGAAATTTTCTCACCATTGCAGTCAGGTCCAAACGTTCCTTTGGGACAGCACACTTTGATGGTTTCAATGCAGAACCATTTATGCAAATCAGGATGTTTTGTTTTCCTGCATTGCAACAGGAAACAAAACAGGAACAGATGAGGTTTACCACATAAGATTTGTTGAAATACACAAATGACGTTGGCTAACGATTATACTTCTCTTTATTTGCCTAATTGTACTGGCAAGGAATCACTGATTTGTGTACTTGCCACTATAAAGCTGACTACTCACCTCTTGAACCACCAAGTCTCAAAATGCTCCTCATGCTCTTCTACCATGCGGTTGCACTCAAAGCTGCTGCTGTCACACAGCCCCTCCACGATCTCCACCAGACGAATCTCACTGTAACAAACAGCATGGGGTAAGTACACGGTGTAACAAGGACGAAAGACAAGGAAGAAACAGAAATAATTATCTGCCAAGACAAAATCTTGATGATAAAAACAAAAAAAGTGTTGCTTTGAATTTAGTCTGAGATGTGTGGAAATGCAGGAAAGCAAACCACAGTGAGATATTAACACCAGCATCTGCCAAATGCAACACTTTTGTCCACACCACCAGCCACTTGATTTGGATTTAAATGCATGTTTCTTATCTAAAAATGTGGTACACTTCTTGTGCCAAGTGCAACAGACCGTAGCTCTGGGTGTGAAGCAAACACAGCTCTGATGACGAGTGTTTCGCTGTATTTGGTGACCCATCAGATTCTGTGACCTGCAGTGTTGGTGAGGTTTAGGCATAAGGAGTGAGATAGTTAGGATTAGGGTAAGAATATCAGGGCAGGTCACAGAATCTGATGGGTCACCAAATACAGGATAACACCGGCACCTGTGGCAGGGTGACCTGGAGTTTGGACAGAGCAGGATGCACAGCCTCACCTTGTCTCATATTTGGACAGTTTCCTCTCCTCCCAGGCTGTGTTGCCTCCGCCAAAGTTCTGCTTTGCTGTTCTGTCAAAGCCCTGAAATACAGACCCAGTCAATGTTTTGTGCAGGAGGAAACAAAGAGAAAATACAGACAAGAAAGGCACTTCACATTCATAATATAAGACGTCCATATCACTTCAGTAGAAGAGAGGAGGTTTAGACTTGTTCTCTGACCTTGTTGAAGTTGTCAGTGATTTGCTGGCAGGTGATACAGGCGGCTTTTAAATCCCTCTTGGCGTCGGTGGCTTGAAAAAGTAAAACAAGAGTTAAACAAGACAATAGCCGCCGCAGAAGCCGCAGCTCTGTACCGGTGGACAGCATCTCAGCCGATCAGTCCACACACGGTTTCATATCAGGACACACGCTTTCACTCGCCAACGAGCTTGCTACTAATACTACTAGCGTGCTGCTCAGCTCGGTCACATCTAAATGAGCTGCGCTTAACATTAAATATGAGTTAGCGTTATCTATGCAAAAGAGCAACAAAGTAGTATTTACATGCCGGTTGAATGAAAAAAACGATGCGTTTTTAGTTTTCCGCGTCAGCCTCTCTGTCGAATTGTGGCTTGTGATAATTGGCTGTGAACACCTGTCAATCAAGCGTTCGTCCAATGACAAGGCGCCACGCGCGGGACAAAAACGGAAAGGAAGGTTGTGTGTAGTATTAAAAACAAATTATTTTTTAATTGAATGATAAAATTTCTGAACAACACCTTAATCCCATCAATATAAAAATAACGTTTATATTTTAGCGATATGAAAACATATTGTGTAGCTCACTTCCTGTCTTGACCGGACGTGATGACACATCTTTGAGCTGTCATGGCTGAAAAAAGGAAGGTTTTAGGGCTCCCACTGCTGTTTTTGTTCATTTCTGTGTCTCTCTTGCATTTATTCGTGTGTCCGTTCACTAAAGTTGAGGAGAGCTTTAACTTACAAGCGGCGCACGACATCCTGTATCACAGATTTGACTTTGACAAGGTAAGCAGGTCTTTTGGATGCTAACAAAAAATACAGACAACAGTCACATTAACAGGTACCAGGTATGTTAAAGGTTTACAGGTTTTTTTTTTAAAAAAAAATATATATATAGCTATCTGCTTTATCCTTCCTTTTTAAAACCTATATTTGTATACTTTAGGAATAAATTAATTAGTAAGAAATGAATATAAGATGCAAAACAGTTGCAAAGAGGATTAACAAAACGTTTAAGTAATTTCAGACTTAATGCAGTGCATAGCAATAAGTAAGATAAACGTAAGCATGCCTGTCATGACCATATTAGGTGAAAAAAGTAATTAAAAAAATCTCTCTAACGTTTTTTGAGTAGCCCCACATCATACACATCTGTGTTTTTATTTTTTACAAAGCCTTATATTACAATATAGTTTACATTGTATACATATTAATTTTTTTTCTAAATGAAGTGGGTATTATCATTGTTATCTACACAGTACCAAAGGAACTGAGAAAACTGTTGATAAAATAATATCATGTAGAGGTCCATTTTAATAGCTGTTCTGGAGCTTTTCATCATATCACATGATCTTCATCAGTAGATGGGAGTTTGCCCAGTTGTCCTGGAAATGTAGATGTTGATATTTACCATTTTTTGTCTCAATAACTCTTGTGGATGAAGTTATAGATGTGTTAGTGTTGTTGAGAGCCTGAAAAGTGCCTGTTGTGTCTTTCAGTATGACCATCATGAGTTCCCCGGCGTTGTGCCAAGAACTTTCATCGGCCCGCTGTTTCTCTCCACACTCTGCTCCCCTGTTGTATTTCTGTCTTCTCTGCTGGATGCACCAAAATTCTACACACAGCTGATGGGTAAAACATCTCACTAAATGTCATTTTCCAACCAAGTTATATGTTAATAATCCCAAAGCTCTTTGGTTTTAAACAGTTCTAACTGATGCTGTTTCTTGATGTGTTCTGTGCAGTCCGAGCTTCCCTGGGACTTTGTGTAGTTGGTGCATTATGGCACATGCAGAGAGAGGTGAGGAGGCAGTTTGGCTCCACAGTTGCAGGGCTCTTCTGTCTGATGTGTGCTTCACAGTTTCACCTGATGTTCTATAGCACCAGGACACTCCCTAATGTGTTTGCATTGCCAATAGGTAAGATGCTCCAGTCATCATAATCTCAAGCTTTCCATCTTTCTCTTTTCCTAAATCATTTATGGAACAAACAGAATCCACAAACGACATGATGACACTAAATTTGTCTTCTCAGTTCTCGTGGCGTTCACATCTTGGATGGCTCAGAGATACGGGAGATTCATCAGCCTCTCTGCTTTAGTCATCATTGTGTTCCGGTCGGAGCTCTGCATCTTCCTGGGTCTCATGTTATTTATATCGCTGCTGAGCAGGAAGCTGGGACTGTTGGAATTGTTTTACTACGCTGTACCTGCTGGGATCTTGTCACTGGGTGAGTGGTGAATTTACAGTTAACAAACAGTATGCAGTATGCTCAATAAATGAGAGGTAGGTTTTAATACTTTGTCTCTGTATTTTGCAGCTCTGACTGTGGCTGTTGACTCTTTCTTTTGGAAGAAGCTTTTGTGGCCTGAGGGACAGGTTTTGTGGTACAACACTATTCTCAACAAGAGTTCCAACTGGGGAATATCCTTTCATTTCATAATCGCTAACACTTCATTTACCTTAACTTTTTGTGAATTTACTATACTTGAAAATCATTAAGATTTGAATATCATCTCCACCCTCCAGTTCTCCTTGACTTTCTCCTCCCTAGTAAACCTCCCCTTTCCTCTGGTACTTCTACTCCGCGGTGCCCCGAGCCCTGGGCTGCACACTGCTCTTCGTCCCCCTCGGCCTCCTTGATAGACGGATGAGGCTGCTCCTGCTCCCTACGGTGGGCTTCATCCTCATCTACTCGCTGCTGCCACACAAGGAGCTGCGCTTCATCATATACACTTTCCCCATACTCAGTTTGGTGGCCGCCCGAGGCTGCTCTTTTATGTAAGTTGAGATATAACATGCCGATGTTAACGGTGAAAAACACAGGGCAAAAAATTTACATTTTATCTATCATCAAGTGTTAGGTGGATTCCAGCACATACCAATTTTTTCACTTTACCAGCCATATTGAAAAAGTGTGGGTGTGTAATCTTACTTTTTTTTTTCCCCCGTGCGCTTTAGTTTGTGCAACTACCAGAAATCCTGGATGTATAAACTGGGCTCTGCAGTTGTGGTTGGCCAGCTGTTGACCAACGTGCTGTACTCTAGTATTTGTCTCTATGTTTCCCACCACAACTACCCAGGAGGCCAAGGGATGCTGGAACTACACAGGCTGTTGCCACCCACAGCAGGTTAGAATTACATCTAGTTCATTTTGATTTACAGGGAGGTCACCATACATAATATGAGAAACTACTGATCCTTACAAGCTTTAAATAGGAGAAAAAGTGAAATCTAAATGTAGTTAATTCCTTTGAATATGTGTACCAAACCATAATAACCATATTGATTATGCAGGAGACCTAAGAGTCCTGGCTTTTCCATTTGATTTCAGTAATGAAATAACATACTATGTATGTGTGTGTATATATATATATATATATATATATATATATATATATATATATATATATAAATATAATATAAAAGATTTGTTCAGAGTATACTGTACAGACATCATCACACATTAGTTTTGTCTTTTCAGATGTCTTTGTTCATATTGACACCTATGCTGCTGAAACTGGAGTATCTCGCTTCTTGGAGCAGAACAGAAACTGGAGGTAGGTGTTTTTCATGGATTTGGACTAATTCCCGTAAAATAGCAGCAGTAGTAATAGTATCAGTTTGTTCACATTTTTTCTTACTTTTCAACAGATATGACAAACGAGAGGACATGAACCCCACGAATCCAGAGATCAAAATGTACTCACACCTACTAATGGAAGCTAACGTCACCAAGATACGGCTACTCCAGGACACTCATCAGCCTCTGGCTTTCATAGAAGGTTACAGCAACACTGCCTTCAACGTGTTTCACTTCCCTCCTGTCAGTGTGCGATTAGAGAGAAAAACTGTGCTGATGGAGAGAAGGACTGAATCCTGGCAACAGAAAGACCACATTCAGCAGGAGTGAGGAGTCGTGTTTTCTTATTGACCAAAGGTGACATTTAATGTGTAAAACCAGTGTTCTCACAGGTTGTAATGGGATATGGGTACATTATGGGCATATCTCCGGGTTTTACAGGAACCACACAGGAGTAATATCTGTCACATTCTACTGACATGTGCTACCCAAGCAGATAAACATGTTGGATTGAACTAATCATGTTTAAAATGTTATTCCAGTGCAGATGGTTCTCTTTTCTCATGCTAAGAAACATACTGGAGTTATTATGCATTGTATTTCATGACTAGCAAGGAAAAATGTGTTTTCTACAGACAAGGAAACTCTTGTATCTTCTACAGACAGCGTTGTATTCTTTACCTCAGGCTGTAATTTTTATGTTGTGTAGATAAGATTTTTATAGATGAATAAAGTTGAAAATGAGTGGAACCAGATTTGTTGATTGGATTTCAGTGCTTCCGAGTCTACAAAATACATTTGATAGCCAAAAAAAAATAATCTGAAATGTTGCATAAGGAAAACCTTTATTTACAAATGACCACAAAGTTTGCATGGTTCCAGTCTCAATGCTAAAACATTTATCAAATTAGGTTCAGAAGTCATTTAATATAAAAATGTACAGTACATTGGTTTACTCAATAATAAACCCATAATTTAATCCCCTGGACATAAACTTAAATTGTGCTTAAGAGACAAAATTGTATAATCCAAACAAACGGCTTATTCTGAAA
Organism: Thunnus thynnus; assembly: GCF_963924715.1. Lineage (NCBI taxonomy): Eukaryota > Metazoa > Chordata > Actinopteri > Scombriformes > Scombridae > Thunnus > Thunnus thynnus. The sequence continues at coordinate 10,091,414 of NC_089539.1, read as the reverse complement.
ATACAGCAATATTATACATGATCTTATTAAAAACATTTCAGCAAGTAAAAAAAAAAAAAAGAGAAAAAAAGGTCTATTTCTAAATGACAGTACCATGAGCCACAATTTCACAATGAAAATTAAATAACATTAACTTAAAACATCTTTCAGTCACAGCATTTATTTTTGGGCCATGTTTTCATTCAGAAAACAACTCTGCATCTATCTTTAATCCATAATAATCAAAAGCATCCTGACGTGATCTGCGCAAATTTAACAAAATATTTACAGCATTTTGACCTGAAGTAGTTTTGGATAAGGCACAAGGAGAGAGTAGACACGGAAAACAAAAAAACATCGATTTACAAGCAAACACACATCACCAACCCCTACAGCTAGAAAAACCCTCCCTCCCTGATACACTTCTGACTGAGACTTTTCATCACAACAGCTCGAAAGTGTTTTAACAGTAGTACACAGAATACAATAAAACCTCCAAATCTGGCCTTTGCATTGAGAATCGATCAGTGTATAAATTGATATTTTACATTTTCCCAACAGAAAAAACCCATTTCACAGCTATGTCTCTTGGTCCTTGATAAAGGGTTTTCAAGTTAATGCTTCATTTTAATCAGTACTGAAAATAAATCAAAGGGAGGTTGACCTTGAGGAACAGCAGACCCTCCATGTTCTCCAGTAAAGGCCTGGGCTGATTTAGGGCACAGTTGACGCTAGCTGTGCTGAACAGTGTCTCTGCTGGGACGATGCTGGGAGGGCAGCCCACATAACGGGCAGCTACTTTGGCAAGATCGGGCCACAGGAACTTTTTCAGGTTCCAATAGTCGAGGGGGTCACAGCTTTGATCAAGTATGTCTTCCTCAAGGTACTCCAGCACTGCCAGCTCTGAGGACTTTGGCTTTTCCTCATGTTTTATCTTTTGTCTGATGTCAGCCATCAGGGACCAGAGGTTGTCCTTGTTTGAGTGGGAGGTGTTGGATGACAGAGGGGCCTCATTGCAGCCGTTGGGCAGCGGAGATTTAACTGCAACTGAGGTAGAAGAGGACAAGTCCAACTCCTGGATTAGGTCTTGTTTACATCGCTCAGCTTCTTCCTCTGTGAACAATGAAGTCTTGTATCGTGGGTCCAGCATGGTGGCCCAGGTGTATTGGGGGTCATGCAGAGTTGCGGACATTCTGCTCACCATGGCTTCTTTTAGAGACTTGAGCATGTTGTCTATGCCCACAGTCTCATCAAACAGCAGGTCTATCTTTCTATTGAGGATGTGAATGAGTGGTATCACTTGTCCCAGAGTGGCAGTGCGGTTGTTCATCTCCCTGCAGGCGACTTCGAAAGGTTTCAGTGCATTGCAGACTGACAGCATCACCTCCCACTGATCGCAGCTGATCATTTCCCTGAAATTGCACTCGATCGACATCTCGTCGATGGCTTTCTTCTGCTCTACCAGCCGCTCCAGCATGAAAAAGGAGGTCCTCCATTTGGAAGGAACATCCTGGATCAGTTGGTTCTCTGGCAGCTGGTGGACCCTCTGGAGCTCAGCCAGCTTCTCCTTGGCCTTTGCCGAGCGGTGCACACGTTCACAGATCTTTCGTGCAATACTCAGAAGGTTCTGAACCATTCTCTGGCTCTTTATGGCTTCGCTAACAATGAGGTCTATAGTGTGTCCAAAACACTGCATGGTGACATGGCCATGGTCCTCCAAGGTGTTTCTGATGGTGTTGTTATCAGTTACAGTGAACCCCCTTTTCAGCCCTGATGCGGTGATCCAAGAATCCCACAGATACTCAAGCTGCTTTGGGATGTCATGCATATCGTGATCACAGTCTATTTGTGAGACACTTAGGAGAGCGGAGCAGTGAAAATCCTGACCCTGGGGTCTGACACTTGACTCGTACGTTGCCCAGTGGGCAGTAAGGGTCAGGTATTCCCTTGTCTGGCTACTGACCCAAATACTAGTCGTGAAGTGGACAACACCACCTTCAGCCTCTTTTAGGTGTGTCAGCACAACATCCTTTACCCTTTCGTACATATCTGGTATGGCAGTGCTGGTAAAATAAGAAGAAGGTGGTAGAGAATACTGAGGCTGGAGGTACTCTAGTAGTCTGTTCAGTCCAGCATTCTCCACCATAGCTGATGGCTGAAGATCCAGTGCGAGCATTTCTGCGATAAGTTTGGTGATTTTTTTGGCAACCGGGTGGTGTTCATCAAACCTCTCACGGGTCTGTTCTGTTTCATAAACGGAGGTATCCATGAGCTCCTGTTTGACATGAACTTCTGCAGACGGCACATCACCTGAGATAGTATTGTTATTTTCAAGAACATGTCCATGAAACCTCTGCATGTGCCTGAAGAGGCAGCTTGTGCCAAGGTTTGTAGTCTTTTTGCCTCTGCTAATTGTGCGGCTACAGTGCAAACAAACCACCTTTGTGGGGTCAGCAGGTGAAATGGAGAAATGGTTCCACAGTTTTGACGTCTTTTTACTGAAAACAGGCAGGGTTTGTGGCTTTTTCTCACTGGCAGGGCTTTCAGTTTCTTTGGTTGAAACTGCGTCCGTTGTGGTGAGGTTGGTGTAGGGATGAGGGGAGGATTCCTTGTCATCTGTGCTTTTTTGGTTTTTGAGGACGTCTGGGTGGCGTCTCATGAGGTGCCTCATCAGACAGCTTGTACCGAAGTCGCCCCGTTTCCCCCGACTGATGACGCATGGACAGTAACGGCACAGTGCTTTTAACTGGTCAACTGGTGACACTATGAAATGGTGCCACACCTCAGATTTCACCCGTTTCATGATCTTCTTGTTTTGCTGGAAAACTGAATGATCCTGATTGAGGCTGGGACCCTCAGAGCGATCACATGGTGAGGAAGTTAAGGGTGTATCCTCCCCTTGAGCTCCAAAGGAGAGACTGAGTGAGGTCTCCTGCCCTGAGAGAGGCATCACCTCTTCAGATTCCTCCTTTATATCCATGCTCTCCTCCATGCTTTGGGGCAATTCATCCGATATGGTTTCTGGTGAGGATGGAAGAAGAGGTGATTCTTTTTTTACTTCCAGTGGGTCCTGTAGTTGTGTGCGAGACAATAGTGAGGGCGGGTTTGTGTAGGGTGGGGGAATGTGATTGCCCTGTCCGTTTTCCTCAATGACAACCTCTTTGTGGGCCCTCCACATGTGACGAATAAGACAGCTTGTCCCAAGATCTTTTCCATTTTTCCCCCTACTGAATTCATTCATGCAATGGATACATACTGCTTTGGAATTGTCAGCAGGTGAAAGGTAGAAGTGTTTCCAAACAGCTGATCTCCGACGGGAACTAGCACTTTTTGGGGTGCCGGGAAGGCGCTCAGGTCCTCCGTCTGACATGTCTTCAAGGTTGTTTTCATTGGAATGTGAGGATGTGAGCATGTTGCAAACAGTGTCAGTGTTGGCATACGGTTCGAGTTTTGGTTCAACTTTGGGTAACACTTCTTTGGATGACAGGTCTGGATCAGCTGAGGAGGTGGACGGTGAAGTGTTCTTTGAGGCAGAAGTATTAATGCTATTTGTCAAGTCTCCGTTTTTTGGTGAGTTTGGGGAAGGAGGTATCAAAGATGAGGCAAGAGCGCTAGTCAGATTGTTTGTGGATGTATCTGCTCCGTCCTGTAAGAGCACAGTGGGGTGAGCCCTTCGTACATGCCTCATTAAACAACTTGTACTGAGGTCTTTCTCATTCTTACCCCGGCTGAACTCTTTCATGCAGTATAAACAGATTGCTTTGGTACTGTCTCGTGGTGATATGCAGAAATGATTCCATGCAGGAGATTTTTTCCTCGGATTGGTGTGACTCCTCATAGATGACAAAAGGCTCTGGGTGACAGCATCCATGGCAACATCATAAAGGGTGCTTGTGTATCCACTTAGTAAATTACTGTACTCATCACCTTCTTTAGTTACAAAAGGGCCAATTGAGCTACTAAATGCTAGCCTTTCATCATCCTGGGTTTCCTCCTCCATGCCATTTGCATCCCCACTCTCCTCTTTGATATGTTGACTTGCGTCATTACCATTTTCATACTTTTTATTCTCTGTATTTTCCTCAGTATCAGTGTTTAGGCATTTGTTTGAAAGAGCAGGAGAAGCTGGATCAGTCTCTTTTTCTATGTCTGACTCCAACTGTTTGTCACCCTGAGAAGATAAATCGATAGAATGGGGAGAGTCTTTATCCAGTGTTATTGAGGAAGAAGCAGACGACTTTGCATCCGCAGAGTCATGAGGGTTAATGCTGTAGGATTTGAAGACATAGCCATCCTGGCCCTCAATTTTCAGGCAGGTCCCTTTTGCCTCTCTTTTCTTGTTTTCTATGGAGCCATTAGGTTCACTGACCATTTCCTCACTCATGTGAGAGACCTCTTCCTCCCCGTCCATGGCAGCAGCCCAAGAGTTTCTGTAGAATAGTCAGGTCTGCGTTGTCAAATGTAATCAATTTTTTCAGGTGTAGTCATCGATACTGCAGCTCTCAAGCAGGTGTTGTTATGCGTGTGTGGCTGTCCAGGACACAAGGTGCCTGCTTGTCCCTCTCCATTTATGATTGAAATATTTTCACCTCTCTGCACACAACCTAGAGAGAAGGAGAGATAGAAGGAAGAGAAATAAAAATAGATCAAAGTGTATTCTAAAAATGAAACAAGATTACAAAACAACAGGTTATTCAGGTATTTGTCATGGGATGACATATGACTTTAAGTTGATCATGAAGATCCTCACAAGTGACTTGAAAAAAAAGTACAGTTTGACTCAATGCCACAATGCCAGTTGGACTTTATTTTGTTAAAGGATAATGCCTGTATTTCTTAAGTCAGGGATATATTAAATATAAACAAAAATTAAATATGCAACTGATGAAATTGTTGTCTGTACAATTTAAAATCATGGTAGAGAAGTGAAAAATAGAGCCTAACTTAAGAAAAATACATGAATTATTCTGTAAGAAAGAACAGACACACAGTGTTGCTAAAAAAAAAAGTGATGCAATAAAAACATTAGTTTCTTAGCAAAATGTAAGGTAAAGTGATTCTAGTATGTTTTAGTGCCATTTTAAGAGTTTTAAGCATATTTTGATGATTATTGGAATAGTATTGTTAATCACAATTATTTTGGCCAGGATAATCATGACATGTAATTTTCATATTGTCCCATGCCTAAAAGGTATCCCGCAATAAATTTAAAACTGAATGACCTGACCTTTAAAACAAGGTTTGGTCGCAGCAATGGTATGTCGCAACTTCTGCTGTAAAACCACATTTCACAAAAACTGTCCCACAATTTACCACTGGTGTTAACCACTTTTTAAACAACTGGTAATAAACATGGAAATGATCTGAACACAGTGTTAGTTTTGGTATCTATGAGGCTGATGTCTTATCTACAGGTGTGGATTCAGCCCGATGTTCAGGTCCTCTAGAGGAAACACTTAATGGGCCTTTGTAGGATCCATTCCCTGAATTACGACACAGCTTACATATGCATGCAACCGTCTGGTAAATGGTAATCATCCATCAAGGGCAGATACGCCTCTCCAAGATTCTTCCACAGAACTGTTGCTCAATTCATTCAGCTTTCAGTATTACTCACACCCACGGATTAAATATTCTTTCTCACTGAGCTTTCTAAGGAAATATTAGTAACGTCATTTGATTATGTATAACTGCTTCATGACACAGTGGATCTATGAAAGACTGACAATAGGCTACAACTCTGCATCCAAGCTGCTTAAATCATTGATATACTAGATTGAATCTTTGGACGTGTTTACAAGATCTGAACACTTCAGTGGTTGATATTACTGATTAACAAATCTTGGGGGAACTAATCACTGAAATCAGCTGGGGGATAGCTGGTGTTTGGTTTAAAAAAAAAAAAAAAAAAAAAGATACATAGAGATATACAGAGAGACACAGTTCCTTACAATTTTTGACACAGCTAGTCTACCATTTTTGCTATTAGGCAACATCAGGATCTTACCAGCTATGAATGCATTATCAGCACCACACAAATGAATGATCCTGTCTTATGCATGTGTAAGGCATTAATCAATCTAACCCAACACAACACAGCAATAAATTAAGGTTATAATGTTCAGTTTTTGACTGATATAAATGGGGTGGACAGAATATTACAAACATCTCTCAGTATAATGCAATACAGTGAAACAGCACCATCAAGTTTAATCAACACCTCTCTGGAAAGCAAATTGTGTGTACATACATATGTGTAATTATGTATATATGTAAAATTCATTAAGCAAGAATTTACTTTTAAGTTGTATTAGACTGCACAGCTTTTGCACTGAATCTTTGTACTGTGATTTTCCTTATAATGTAATCTAAAGTAAATATTGTTTTGCTATGACCAATATGGGCCAATAGTATCGATATAAAGTACTGCGTGCTGTATATTCAGCATAAAATAAGCGTGTGAAAATGTTGAGATAACACTCTCTCGCTACAATATTCAAATAACTTCACAATACATGAGTAAACAGCCGTTAGAAGAAAAACAAACATTAACAAAAGAAACAGTACATGTAGGCTACATGCATAACACATCGGTTACAACACATTAGCATAAGTACACAAGAACCACTGACATGCAAACCAGCCAACTTGTGGGACTCTCTACATAGACTAAAAAATAATCAATCATTGACTTTAATCGAACTTTATGAATGTGGTCAATATGGCCATTTGTAACCGTATGTATTATTAATTGATACCCTTACTTAAGTAGGCATTAAAAAATTAAACAAGAAAAAGAAAAGACCAAAAAAGACAAGAAAAAACCAAGTACGCTATTTCCTATGTGAGAAGTGACAGCCAGTTTTTCCGGGTTTGGCTCAAGTGCTAGTCAGGAAGATGAGAGAGGACAGCAGAAAATAGCCACAACGCTGACTAGCTTTCATCTTCACTCAACACACGACTTAAAAAAATGACATCTACAAACCGGCTTTCAGCTTACCCGAATACAACAACGGCTACCACAGATCCTGAAACGTGTGCGACCCCCAGACTAATAAATATTTAACATTATAATAAAACGTTAGTGGCAGTTGCGCTACATCATCAGTAAACACCACGGTGGCTAACTGGGTTAGCCGCAAAGGCTAACTAATATACACACAAAAACAAACACTCAGGTATAACACGTCTATCACATGGCTTTGTGGAGCAAATATTCAAAGCATCGTAACTTATACAACTATCTTGTCAACATAATAGTGACCTGTGAGAGGCCTTAGGTAAATTTCGGACCACACCACGACTGCTAGCTGGTTAGCTGCCAGCTAGGCCACACACACAGGACATACTAGCTAACCTGGCGAGGCAGAACCCAGCCGTGGCAACACACGAACCACCCGGGATCCGAGTCAGCCCAGCACTCACCACGACGTCCTGGCCGCATTAAAACCAATACAGACGAATACATCCGCTCAGTGTACTTACTGTGTAGTAGGGCGAAGTGATCACTAGGTTTTCGGCTCCTAAACAGTTAAATATGACACATTTGATTGATCCGTAGGGGGGGGTTCACTTTGTTGCTTTTGTCTGCTGGTTTGCTAGCACTTCACGTTCGGCCGAAGCAGCTCCACACAGCGTCGGACGGAAGGAACATGTTTTAATGACGTCACACTGGGCGCAGGGTCTTCACTAGGACGGAGTATTATTTAAAGAAATTAAATTTTATTGTCTACATTTTATGTTAAGCTATTATTTTATATTATTGTATTTTTTTTAAATTATTTTATTAATGTTTTTATATAAATGTATCTTTATTATTATTATAGTTACCCAATGTCATGTTACTATGTTGGATGAACTATCCTAATAGTTCCCAAAGTGGGGTCAGAGGACCCACAGGGGTCCTTGAGGGAGTTCCAGGGGGTCCCCAACAAAAAGGAGAATGATTTATTTTCACTACAATTCCATCCATAAGTAACACAAAGACGGAATGTAAGAATATTTTGGTCATGGGTTTCATGCACTTCCTGTAATAAAACAACTAAAAGCAAAAATCTTATTAGATCTTCAAAATCTTTGTGCTAATTTGTGTCAGTTTAGGGGTCCTTGACATTAAATAGTTTGAGAACCACTGTACTACCCTATTGAGAGTGGAGTCATATCTGTTATGTTATCCGTATTTCATTAATGTTTCTGTTTTTGACCTAATGTCACATGTTGTATGTAATGATTGAAACAATAAAGAGTTGAAAAAAATGAGTATTGTTATTACATTAGGGCCACAGAGAAAAACATTCTGAAATTTTGAGAATAAAGTTGTAATTCTACTAGAGAAAAAGTCATATTACAAGCATAGTCATAATGTTACGATTTTGTTCCTGTAATGTTACGACCAAAGAATAAAGTTTTGTGACAAAAAATCATAATTTTATGAGCATAAACTGTTATTATGAGAAAAATGTAATATCGCATTCAAGGGGGAAATGTCAGAGGAGCATTCTACCACCTGCGTTAAAATAAGGAATGTGGAGCATCTTGTGAAATTATACTTTGGTAGAAATAGGTTTCACAAATAACCAAATATTTAATCTTTTGGCACACCAGCACCACATTATTATGAGTATCAGGAATTTGAAATAGAATAGAAATAGAATTACAACTTTATTCTCGTAATGACTTTTTCCTCATAGAATTACAACTTTATTCTCATAATGACTTTTTTTCTCGTGGAATTACGACTTTATTCTTGTAATATTATGACTTGACTATGACTTTTCTTGTAGAATTACATCTTTATTCTCGTAATGACTTTTTTCTTGCAGAATTACGACTTATTATCATGACTTTTTTCTCATAGACTATAACATTATTTGGTAATATTATGACTTTTCTTGTAGAATTACAACTTAATTCTTGTAATATGATTTTTTTTTGTAGAATTACGATTTTATTCTGGTAATGACTTTTTCTCGTAGAATTACAACTTTATTCTTGTAATATGACTTTTTTTTCTTGTAGAATTACGACTTTATTCTCGTGATGTCAAATAAAATCCTATTTTCTCTCAGTGTGGCTGGCGAAGGGGACAATACATTTAGGGAATATGTCATACGACACTATACTTAATTGCTATTTCAAATCAGTTTTGCACGACTAATTGATTAAAATGACAGTACTGAGTCCGCTTATTACAAGTAACTTTTCACCGTAGTAATACATAATAATAATAATTCAAAAGGCCGGTTTTCAACAGTAGCTACATAACTGTGGTGGTTCTAGTTTCCATATTAACACATCGAAAATACAGCTTTACCACGAAATATGTTGCATTCACGGTCATTCTAGGATTTAAAAAGCGAATATAAAATATGTACAATATGTTACTGCATTAAACCTCAAGGATAACTACTGGGCGAACTGGTCACCAGGGTGGGGCATCGCAGCTGGTTTGTTGTTGTTCTTGCTTGTATCCTGACTGTCCTCCGACTGTGGCTAGAGGAGAAATGCTGAATCAAATAACCCAGCGCATGACAGATAGACATAGCAATTTGAAAAACTCATTCATTTATTAATGATCACCCCTGTTCACCGAGCTATATGTGTCTCAGCTGACCCAGATAGTGCTGCTGCCCTGATTCGCGCTTTGTTTGGAGCTTTGTGCGTGTGCAGCCTTGTAAGGATCGACAAAAAGGCAAATGCATTGATTGTGTGACAGACAGATGGGCTTTTGTGTGAAATCTACGACTCACCAACAACATGACCTCCAGCGTCACACGTAGAGTAGTGCGTACGGGTGGGAGTTGTCTGGTGAAACGCATTGTTGTGTTGGGGGATGAGCCGTCCGTACTGCTGCTGCTGTTTGCTCCTGGTCGACTGTGGCTAGCGTGAGACTCTAGCCTATGAATGGTCCACAAAGCAAATAACTGTGTTCACTGTAGAGCCTACCATCGAAACCTAATAGGCACCAAGCAGCCATCTTTCTCTTTTTATTAGTAGCTGAAAACACCCCAGTATCGCCCGTTGGATGAGAACATTGTGTAAGGAAATAGAGCCACTTAGCAGGCCGTGTCGCCATTGCTTTGTAAGGCTGCTGGCTAGCTACCGTCTTCTTCAACTAGCAAAGCTGTTCGTGAATCCCAGGTATGTACTTTGGGTTTATTTGAATTTATTTGCTTTATATGTGACTGCAATGAGGCATTCGGTGCATTTGGTGATTGTACGTTTACAAAGCGGCGCAAGCGTTTTTAAAGATCTCTTGTTTTGTTTGACGCCATTTGCTCCGTTTAGGGGGGTGGCTAGCTCCTCTTGCTAGTTAGCTAGCTAGCTAATGTTATTGTTAGCAACTTGGCCACTTAGTGAGTTGTTAGTGAAAAGGCAATTGCATCTCTGCACCAAATGGTCAAGTGCTAAGTCCTGCGCAGTCATTTTGACTGTGCCCTGTGTGGCCGCCTCCCACCGCGTTTAAATGCCTCTCATTGATAAAACTAACGTACAGCTGGCTTGTGGCAACATTACATCTCACAACATAAACAGTCACTCTAATCGGAGGCAGTGACACCAATAAAAGCTGCACCTTTCTTTTGCTTTCTGAGTCAGCTAGTAAGTTTTAAGTTAGTACAATGCATTCAAGTCACACAATGTTAAACTTATTTTTAACTGTGTTTTGGACCAAATGTTTAAATTTGAAGAGCTTATGTATCAGTGTACAACAGGGACATCATCATAGCAATCAGTTACAATAAATGTATCACATGCACAAATATCTGTTTTTACACAAAGACTTTATTTGTTATCTTACTTGCAGGGAACATTATATTTTGATAACCTTATCTCATGATGTTGAAAGAAACTTACCTTTTGGACACAGTTTGGGTTTTGTCATGTTATATTACTGTTTGAATGGTTTGAATTGTGGATAGTGAGAGTCTGTGTCGATCATAAATAAGCGTGTTATATCATAGAACACTGTATCAGTAATTTATCCTGGTTGTTGTTTTACCTAGCCCTTATGTGACAGCCATCTCAATAAATTGGATTGGAGGTCCTCTGCTCTTGGTATAATTTACTTGACCCCAGTGAAATACATGCAGACCTCAGACTGTTTCCATCCTTTCTCTGTCTCCACAGCAACACGGAGCTTCAAGATGAAGAAGAAAGCTCGGCACCACCGGGTTGCGGTGCCGCAGAGGCCGCCGTCTCCCATCAAGCCTTCCCCCAACAAGCAGATCCTGACTTATGCCCAGGCGCAGCGTATGGTGGAGCTTGATATCGATGGACGTGTCCATCGGCTCAGCATATATGACAAGTTGGAGGTGATCTCAGATGATAACCCCATGGTGCAGGAGATGATGGAGTGCACCAGCAATAAGGAGAATGCTGATAAACCGCAGCAGCAGGTCCTCTTGAGGTCAGTCAGACTAAAAAACAACCAGGAGAAGAGAAACGCTGCATTGGGCATCACTGGTCATGGAGAGGGAGGTGGACATCATGCCGGTGGTAATGCTGGTCCGACTCTTCCAGACGCTAAATTTCGTACTGTGGAATATAACCTTCCAGCAGTTCCTAAGCGTCCAGCTGCCTTTTATAAATATCAGGAGAAGACTGAGGAAGAGCTGGATGAGGAAACGGAGTATGACATGGATGAGGAAGATTACGCCTGGCTTGATTTGGTCAATGAAAAACGGCGAAGTGAAGGGGTCAGTCAGATCTCTCATAACGTTTTTGAGTTTCTGGTCGACCGCTTTGAGAAAGAGTTGTACCTAGAGAGCCTGGATAAAAGCAGTGAAAAGCAAGCACCCATTGACGACGATGCTGTCTGCTGTATCTGTATGGATGGCGAGTGTCACAACAGCAACGCTATTCTATTTTGTGATATGTGCAACGTGGCTGTACACCAGGAATGTTACGGCGTGCCCTACATTCCTGAGGGCCAGTGGCTCTGCAGACATTGCCTCCAGTCACCCACCCAACCTGCTGACTGCATCCTTTGTCCCAGCAAGGGTGGAGCAGTAAAAAAGACGGAAGATGACCGCTGGGGCCACGTTGTATGCGCCCTCTGGGTCCCCGAGGTCGGCTTCTCCAACACCACTTTCATCGAACCCATCGATGGCGTCAGCCACATTCCCCCAGCCCGCTGGAAGCTCACCTGCTACTTGTGTAAAGAGAAAGGCGTCGGGGCTTGCATTCAGTGCCACAAAGCCAACTGTTACACCGCATTCCACGTCAGCTGCGCCCAAAAGGCTGGCCTCTTCATGAAGATGGAGCCGATCAAAGAGATAACAGATACGGGAGAGCCCACCTTCTCTGTGAAAAAGACAGCCTACTGTGGAGCTCACACACCTAATGGCTGCGTAAGGAGGCCACTTACAATCTATGATGATGCGAAACCCAAAAATGGACTATGTAAGAAAGTGGACAAGGGGAGAGGAGTTGGTAAAGGACAGTCAAAAGGAAAACAGAAGAAGAAGAGTAAGAGTAAGAAGCCTGAGCCTGAAGTTGAAATTGAAGATGCAACTCCTGTTACTGTGCCTACTTTTCCTGCTCACAGGTATAGTTATGAGCTATATTAAAGATGGAGGGTGTAAAATATATTACTCATTTGTATTTTTAAGAATGGGTGGCTTTTTCAGTTACGTTTACATTTATGCTTGATGAGTGTGTGAGGACATGTGGCCGTTGCAGGATTTGAACATGTGACACTGGTTAATGTTTGTCCTCACAAATTAAAGCCTCAGCGAACTGCTTCTGTGAATTACCGTCAGATGGCGGTTAAACTCTGTGTGTGGCTGTTGAGTTTTATTATTACTCTGTAAACCACAACCACAGGAAACCAGTATGTTCCCGTTGTCTGTTTTCTTGACTTACTTAACTGCTCAAGTAGTGACTCTTGCCAGTTATCTGGCAGTATCTTTCTAATACCCGTCTTTCTGGTTCCCCCCAGGTTACAAAATATTCTGAACCAGGTGTCAATCCAGAAGAAGAAAGCGTTTGTGGAGCTGGTCCTAAATTACTGGACTCTGAAACGGCAATCCAGAAACGGGCTTCCCTTGATCAGACGCCTCCAGACAAGCCTGCAGTCTCAGAAGAATGCACAACCGGTTTGTTCATCAGTCAGTCAATCACAGAAGACGTTGAGTCTTCTTTTTGCTTTCTACTATTGGACCAGTAGCTTGTAGAACATGAAATATGTGTCATAATGTCTCATTTTCACACATTTCATAAAGTATTTCACATTTTTATTGTTTTGCCCTGCATGCCGCTGCTGTTATATATGATCTATCCCACTCTATCCTTCCATGTATTCATTTCCTTTTCAATTCTGTCGTCTGCAGAAGCAGAATGAGGAGGAGAGCAGAGCATTAAAGGACCAGCTGAAGGAATGGCACCGGCTCCGGCACGACCTGGAGAGAGCCCGGCTGCTGCTGGAGCTAATCCGCAAGAGGGAGAAGCTGAAGAGGGAAGAGGTAGGTGGATGTTTTGAGTTCTGAATATTTTACTAGAGGTGGGAGAAATTATTCAAGACAATGGCCAGATCTGCAAAATGAATGAAACTATCTGGTCTGATGATGGTTTTTCTTTTGCACCGTGTGGCAGATTAAGTTCCAGGAGAGTCTTCTAGAGATGCAGCTGACTCCCTTCAGTATTTTGCTCAGGGCCCTCTTGGACCAGCTCCTGGCTAAAGACCAGGCCAGGATCTTCGCCCAGCCGGTTGATGTCAGCGAGGTGAACTTCACTAGATTCTTGAAAACTTCTGGATTCCACATATTCACCCATACTGTTCACCTATGCAAGAATATGTTGCAAACTATCTTTTCTTTTTTTACACAACAATTTCACTTCGTAAGGGACATTTTTATGTGTGGGTGTGTGTATGCGTATATCTGTGTGTTTCAAGAGGTGTTCAACCCAGCTTTAAATGAGAACAATGATTGAAACTGCCATACAGTGACTTGCTGTTTGATAAAGTTTCAAACTGGACTTGCTGGTTTATATTTAATCATGTTTACCTGTACCCTGTAGCAACACAGCGTTTTGCATTTTGCCATTGTGCTATTGTCTGGATGAAAGCCCACTAACCACAACACAGCCTGTTTTACCAGTTCTTCTGTGTTACGATTGGCTGATGATTGCTTCAGAAATTTTGAAAAAGCATACAACATAATCTAGAGTTTAAAAACCTTACAGTTGACTTAAACCCATGCAGTTATTTTTTATTTAACTCTTTTTGTGCCTTTAGCAAAGCAAAGTGTACATGGGAATCCAGGGAAAAACACAGTGTGCCCTTGTTAAATGATCATTGATTTAACCTTGGCCCTGATACACCAAACAGACTTCAAACAACTAACACACACACACACAAAGAGAATAACCACAGGCTAAGCTTTCCCTCACATCGCCCCACCTCTGTTAAAAGTTGCACTCGGAACACACCACGGAGACTGCAACCAACAGACATCCACTCACTCCGTGGCACACGTTCAGATCGCGGTGGCTCGGGTTATAAATCAACCCCCGCCCACCCCTCCCTTAGTAGTCAGTGTTGAGCAATGTGACTTCCTGCTAAACTGCACATGTAACTCGAGAGTAAGGTCCACTGGCAGATGGTGATGTCTGTAAAAATTGAAGGGTGCTTCTTATCAGAAGCCCGGCTAGCTCAGTCGGTAGAGCATGAGACTCTTAATCTCAGGGTCGTGGGTTCGAGCCCCACGTTGGGCGCAGTTTTTGACTCTGGTTTCAATTCAATACTAGTAGATTCGTCATGTTTTGAGTTAGCTGCGCATGTATTTTTGTTGACAGTGAGATTCTTAAGTTAAGGAACTTTGCATCAATCTCAAATATAGTGTTTTTAGATGCTGTTTTACATGGAAAGGATATTATTGTATAACACCTGCTGACATTAATGACATTAGATGCTGCATGTACAATATTCAAATCTGGTGAAAAATGTCTGGTGATAATGCAAAACACAATGATATATTTTTATTTTTTAATTAGTTTGAAAATAACTCGTTCTATCCGCCGTCTCCTTTAGGTGCCCGACTACCTCGACCACATCAAGCACCCGATGGATTTCTCCACCATGCGGCAGCGCATCGATGCCCAGCGCTACTGCAGCTTTGAGCAGTTTGAGGCTGACTTCAACCTCATTGTCGACAACTGCATGAAATATAACTCAAAGGACACATATTTCTACCGGGCTGCCGTTCGCCTCCGAGACCAGGGCGGGGCGCTGCTTAGGAAGGCGCGGCGTGATGTGGAGAGGATCGGCTTTGACACGGAAAGCGGCATGCATCTGACAGAAGCTCCTGAAATCAAAACACCACCATCCTTTTCTTGGGAGGACGGTAAGGGCAGAAACGAAGATACATTTCTCTGTGATGCATTTGTGAAAGATGAATATCCATAAAATGTGTTGAACAAAAGCAACTTTTAATCTTTTGCTTGATTGTTTTGATTCTTTCTTTAGTGGATCACCTACTAGTACCAGCCCATCGGGAGCACCTGACCCTGGACAAGCAGCTGCAGCAGCTACTGGAGAAGTTCGATCTGACCTATGCCATGAAGTCCAGCCCCTCCCGCAGCAAACGCATCAAGCTGCTCAAAAAGACCATTAATGACGTGCGCAACGAAATGAGCCTAAAGAGAGTCCTACCCTCCCACCACCACCACCACCGCTCTTCCTCCACAACCCCCTCCACATCTGCATCTTCTTCATCAGTTCCCTACCAGCCAGAGTCGCGTAAACCTAAAGAGGAGAAATTGAAGACTAATGGACATTTCCCAGACGACGAGGGTACGTATGGATCCGTTTCAGCTTTATAAGGAAGTCGATTTTCTGTTTTTCTGCGCTCGTCACATGTCCTCGGTATCCTGGAACGCGGGTCAGAGGTCAGAGATTAACCCCCAAACCCCAACGCAAAACATAGCCTCACAGAGCTAAAAAGTCACATGCTGTTCCCCCTCCCCAGTGTGTCTGAAACATTGATGTATAGTCTCCTTTTAGGTGCTTTTAGTACCACAACACATAATAATTATACTTCAAATTTTGCCATGTTGCTTGTACAGTCTACACCTCTAAACATTAACTAACTCTTATCCCCCCATAGTAGAAATAGGAGAGCCAAATGCCTCTTTATTATATCATTAACTGATAAAAACCTATACTATAAAAACATTATCAGTGCTGATATAATGTTTAATGTCTTTTAAGGTCCAACAAACATTCTGTAGGTCATAAAATTCATTGAAAATTGCTCAAGAAGCTTACCGATACCAACACACAAAACCTTACGTGAACTCTTTATCTCAAATCACAGAACCAGATAGCCACACCTTTAGGATAACACGTTGAGGTGACGTTTGAGCTTTAGCGACAGAGAAAACAGGTTATTGGTACATCCTCACAACATTCTTGTGTTCTCTCCTGGAACTAATCCCTGAACAGACCAAAGGTGCACACTTCGTGTTCACAACTGAATGTCTGCCACTATTAGAGTCACAGCTAACGTTTTTAAACAGTCATAACACAACGGATCACGCTGTGTCACTGCGGCAGCTTTTTTTCAAGTTCAAACTCGCAGCGTGCAGAGTCACATTAAGTCTGGTGAAGATCGCATTGTAATGAGCATGTGGAAAAAAGAAAGGGAAAAAGTCATTTGCTCTCATTTTTTTATTTATTAAAGTGCCTCGGTGTTATGCTAAATAGAGCCTGGTTTCAGTCATATGATAAACCTAAAAGCCACATGATCAGTTGTAGCGTCAGCACTTCTGCAGGCACAAGACCAAAGGAAAAATACATCAATATAAATAATAAAAGCTGATGCATTGCACCCAAAAAACCAAGGAAAAAACAATTGCAGCGCATAATAATCAAAAACTGTAAAAACAGCCTGTGCACCATGACGTGAATAATGTGTGTAGCACTTAGTGGTCACAGTTTAAATGATGAATGTTGGCTGTACAGTGAAAATTCCAACTGTGAATGGTTTATGAATGCTTTTTTTTTTTTTCTTCTCCTACCCTCCAGGAGACAAGTCTCTTCCTCCTAAATTGGAGCCTTCAGACTCCATTCCTCCTCTCATCCACTCAGACACAGACCCCGAGCCCCCCACCCTCAAACCAATCGATGCCGCCCCAGACTGCGAAGACAAGACTCACAGCAAGGGCGTCAAGTTCGATAGGGAAATACCAGACCTGCTGTCCTCCACTCCACGCCTCAACGGCCACTCTCACGACAGCCTCCAGAATTCTTTGCTAGACAGAGACGTGAGCGTGGTGGCCACGTCCACTCTCGCCGAGCCCACGGGCACCGTCAACCGGCGGACTGCCGTGCTCTTCCGCAAATCGAAGGCCGCCAGTCCGCACAAGCCCCCGAAGAGCGGAGAAGAGGATGTTGACAGAGCTGACAGAGAAAAGGGAGAGGGGGAGGAGGAAGATGAAGACGGCGCACAGCTGGGCTCCAAATCCTTCCTGTCAGTGGTCATACCCAGGCTGGAGACCCTACTTCACGGCAAGAAGAGGAAGCACAGCGGTGGTAGAGATAGCGAGGAAGAGGGAGGAGATGGAGAACATGAAGAGGAGGGCGAGTCCCCTGTTAAAAGACTTGACACTGGTAGGAAGTATGGAGAGAAAAACACACTGAAAAACAGGGTTTTAAAACAACATGACAGGACATTTTTAAAACTTGTCTGCACGGGTAAACGTTTCTTTGAGTCACCATATGTGAGAATTTGAATGGCATTTCTTTAAGTGCCTGATTAAATTAGTAAAACAGCATTTAGCTCCGCTGCCAACCCAAGAAATTGGCAGTGTAAATATCGCAATTAGCTGCCTACAAGTCAGTGCACTCAAATCCCAAATTGCACACTTGTTTACTCTTATACATCCGTTTGCTTAAATTAGATTGAAGGTTGATTGGATAGCCTGTACTTGTTGCAGATACATTTTGACAGGAGCGGCTAAGAAGCGACTTTTGGATCCGAATTTTTCTGACTGGAGTTTGAATTTTTTTGCCCGTCTCTCCTCTCAGGCCTATCAAGTGGTTTCCTTGAAGAAGAAGAGGAGAAGGAGCTTGAAACGCCCAGTAGAGCCAGTAGACCTGTGGAGCCACGGAGACGCTGCGCCTCCGAGTCCTCCATCTCCTCATGTAGCAGTCTGCCAGGAGGCACCAGGTAATCCACTAGATCAAAGATACATTTCTCGTGTCTTGTGACATTTATTTTTAAATTGTTTGACATTTCGTCACTGAAGCAGCAGCTGAACAGCAACAGTGAATAATAAAACACTACGTTGCTAGAATTAGGGTATGATAGGGTGTCAGTTAGTTTGTCTGTCAGGGCAATATATCTTTTCTGTGTCTGAGTCATCATGGCACCAGATGTTTCACTCACAAAGTTGATTCCTGTTCTGTTTCCAGCACCATTCTCAGTCTTCCAAAATGCGGGAAAGGCAAACCCGCGTTGGTCCGGAGAAACACTGTGGACGATAAGAGCGAATTAATCGCCTGCATCGAAAATGGGAATTTTGCAAAAGCTGCACGAATCGCCGCCGGTTAGTCGAGTTCTTTGCATCTTTGCATTTTGCTTGTTTGAGAATATTTTGGCTACAGACTAAATGTAAGATAATGGTTAACCTCACTGGACATTCAGTTATTAAAAACAAAGTCAACATATACATCTGTGAATTAATTTATTTATTGTAGCCTTGTAGTACAATGAATGGTGTATATTCCTGGATGTCTGCAGGTTCTGTCAATGTTAAAATCTTTACAATTAAACCCTGTAACCTTCCCTGTTTTAACAGGAGAATTGAAGGCATATTTAAATCTAGCCTCAACATCAATACGGTCTTAAAAAGTTTCACTTGATAGAATGTGCAGACACTTGGTATTCATACACATAAAAAGCAGGGTTGGAAATTAACAGCAACTACCAGCCAAGTTCTTGTGACTTTTGGCTGTGACCGGCGAGTCTTTGTAACTCTGCCTGTCACACATGGCATATAACCAGTCAGCATCTGGACATTTTTCCCCTGTCTAAAATTCACATTTGGCTGGTTAAACAGGTAAAAGCAGCCGGTAAATTGTAATATCTGTCGTTCACTGCAGCTCTTGAAGGGCAAATTTAATTTCCCACCCTGATTCGCTTTATGCTCATGCACTTACTGTGCAGCATGGCCTTGCAAATGTGTCGCTCTGTGTGTGTGTGTGTGTGTGTGTGTGTGTGTGTGTGTGTGTGTGTGTGTGTGTGTGTGTGTGTGAGAGAGAGAGAGTGACTTTAAACCCACACGTAACTTGTTTGATGTCGTTCCCGCTTCCATAGAGGTTGGCAACAGCAATATTTGGATGCCCACTAGTGCTGCAACAGTTGCATTGGAACCCCTAAAGCTAGTTTGGGCCAAATGTAGCGGATACCCTTCCTACCCTGCCTTGGTGAGTGTTTGTGGGGGAGACAACGTATGACAATCACTGACTAAGGTCTTTTTATTCTCAAGTGTTGTTGCCATCTCTTCACATAGAAACACATTGGAACATAAATGTGATGGTTTTATCTCACAGGGGGAAGCAATAGTTTTATTACAGCTGTTCTTGTAGGAGTCAAGAGAGAGAAGAGATGGATTTAGTAGCATTTTTAATGTGTGTCCTCTAGGTGGCAGCCTTTAGCTGTTAAGAGTAATTTGACCTTAGCATGAAAGGACAAATGAGGAAAAGAATCCTATCGCCACAAGCTACATGCTGTAGCGTATGTGTATATATTTACATTAACTATATGCTCAAATGATTCCATGTGTAGACGTTTACCATGCGTTTGCATTCACGAGCTTGTATGTGTGTGTTTGTGTGTAAAACTCTCTCGCCTCCCCCGCTGTGTGTAGATCATCGACCCCCACATGCCGCGTGTGGGCTGCCAGCACAACGGGGTGTCCATCCCCATGCCCCCCATGGACGTGCTCCGCATCGGAGAACAGATGCAGTACAAAGCCGAAGAGAAACTCTACCTCGTCCTCTTCTTCGACAACAAGCGCAGCTGGTGAGTGTGGGAATGATTTAAGCCGACACAGGTGTCGACAAGGGTAAACCTGTCAAGCTGTCCGTCAGCTGATCATTATTCTGTTGTAGCTGCATAGCATAAATTCTCAAGAGACAACAAATGGCTCTCGCCTCAAGAGGCAATTGAAAGTTCCGCCTCCCATCAGCAGGAAAATGTCTCCAGTCTCTTTGACAGTGAAGATGGTGCTGTAGCCTCGGTGTCACAGTCCGTATCTTGGAGTGATCATTATGGAGCCCTGAAATTAACAAAATGTACTAAAAGGATATCAGTCAAGTTGAAAATAGAACTAAATACACCAATACATAATATTGGTAATTAAATAATAATTAAAATAAAGTGTAAAAAGAAATATAAAGCTTTATATTTTTAGTTTAACCTCCTATCAGTTGGTAAAAAAAGTAAAAAGTTTTTTTTTTCCTTCCTATCCACCCACTGGTTTATTACATAAATTAAAACTTACTCCTCTATTTATCTTTTATTTTATCTAGTTTTTCAACTCTTTGATTGGTTTTTGGTCATGGCACACATTCAGTCATGTATCTTCCCTATTTTTCCTGAGTTTTCCCATCCTAAAGCAGTCACAGAGGCAATAGTAGCATTTTAGGATTATTGTTACTTATTACTATTCTTGCTACTATAATGGTCGAATAGCAGAAACTGGAATTTTGGCATTAACTGTGAGTTCTCGCCACAATTTTCCCCCTGACAAACTGCCTGCAGAAAACCTGTAATTTTAAGCATACATGTGCTTGTGTGTCTGTGAGCGCCTCTATGTTCTTGGAAAATTTTAGTAATCATATAATTGTTAAATTCATTTTTTAAAGGAAAAAATCGAAACATTTCATTCCAGTCAGTGTCTCAATTTTGAAGATTTGCTGCTTTTTTTCTAAATTTGGGGTGTGGACTGTTAGTTGAACTAAACAAGCAATTGGAAGATGTCACCTTTGGCTCTGAGAACCTGTAATGGTTGTTTTTTTCACAATTTTTTCAACATCTTATGTTGTGGATTACCTGGTTAGTTGCATCCCTACTTTAAGCCTCTAACATTTCCAAGCAACTGCTGTAGCCTAATACTAAAGTCAGATCTTACATTGCTGTAATTATGAAAACTTAACGGATCATATTTTCAGCTGCAACAGTTTCTTGCAGTTACTTTTCATCCAAAAAAAGGCAGCTGGTAGTTGAGCTGTTTGGCAAAAACAAAGAGGTTCAAAATCTGTCGGCAAGATGGATATGTTGAGACACAGAAGATATTTTTTCCACCTGAAATGAAAGAATAACATCAAAAAATGAGAATAAACACCAGTTTATGATAATTATCTGTAGGTCTGTTTAAAATGAAAATTCATTTATAGTGAGAAATCACAGTTTTTGCATGAAAAGAGACATGATTATTCCTGGGAAGTATTTAAACACTGTAATGTTTTGAATCTGTTCTCCCCCTTCAGGCAGTGGCTTCCTAGATCCAAGATGGTTCCCCTGGGGATGGACAAGACCATTGACAAGATCAAAATGATGGAAGGACGGACATCCAGCATTCGCAAGGCTGTCCAGATTGCCTTCAGCCGTGCCATGAACCACCTGAGCATAGTGCAGGACGAGCCAGTCAGTGACCTCAGCGACGTAGACTGAAGACACTCCCTGACTCTCTCTCCCTCACACACAAACACACAAACTTGTACCTCTCCTGTACCAAATACCTTCCTCTCCCCTCCCTCTCTCTGTCTCTGCAGGAGACTCAAATGTTTACTTGGCACCTGCTGTAACAGGTGGTGTCTCTCCTCATCCATTCCTACTCGTACACACTCCTACCATGTGCCGATGGGATACGGCTGCTGCTGAAATGAATGTGTCTATCTTACTTCTCCACCTCCAGGCTTGTAACTGTGCTTAGAGACTGCTTCCTTTGTCCCTCCATCCTAACTCCAACCACCATCATTCATCATTTCAAGGTGGAAACATTAGTGATTGATTTCCTACATATTGGTAACCTTACCAGACATGTCTCTGGTGTCAAGACATAAGATGAGAACTTCACACCAATCACATGCTCGTAGATTTTGGCTGCCACTGATACATTTTCAACTCTGTCCGTTATTTTGGCAGGTAGCCGATCACTATTTCTCTTAAAGGTTAAAAAAAAGCAGCTACAGTTGCTGGCAAAATAGCTAAATTGGACAAAAACGTACATTTCCTGCCTACTTGAGGGCTTTTCAGTTGTACATTCAGTTGAATCAGCTGTAGCCAAAGTCTTTGTTAATGTCAAGGTCACATTTCCATACTTCAAATCATCTCCATTTACAAGTACCTTCCTTTGTATTTAAACTGTAAATAATGTGTACAGTTGCCTGACACTAACTTATTTTGTAGTTTTGACATAAATGGGTACTGTACAGGAGTTTTCTTAGTATTTATACTTGATGCATTCTTGGCACTGAGGTGTGAGTGCTATTTTGCCAGTGCTGTATATCAAAAGAGAAAAAAAAACAGCAAAAGCCTTAGTATTAAGGAGATTAGGGCTAAAATGTCATGTTTTCTGAAAAGTATCAAAGTATTCCTTTTTTTTTTTCTTTTTTTTTAAGTTATTGAAGTTTATAATCGTAAGCTTCCATTTGGTATTAATCCTTTTTGTATTAAAAATAGTTTTAGTATATTTTTGTTCTTATATATTTATATGATTTGAATACACAGTTATACAGTATGTAAGTCTCTGAAGCTCATACAGGCAGTCTGATGTTGTGGACACAGGACGTATATTGTTCTCAAGAAACCAAAAATGTTGCTACCCAGAAGTTTTTGCTGATTGATTTTCTGTGTGATGTGTGAAATTGTTGCCAAAAAAGGAGGAAAAAAGTGAAAATGTATTTTATGTGATACATTTGACTGTTATTGATTTTTGCTGTAGTCGTAGGGAGATGTGCCTGCGTTAACTTATTGTAAAGTATTTGGATTACTTCATATTCAAGGAACGACGTGCAAATTGATTGTGGTAAAGTGACACATTTTGTGGTGGATACTTGCCTTCTTTTTAAGTAACCTTTTCTAACTTTTTTTTTGTAGATGTAGACTACAAAACATTTCATTTTATACTATTGCCTGTTTTTTTCTGGGTAGCATTGGGTAGTTTTGGTATATTTCATTTTGTATTTAACTGTAGTAGTTTTTTTAATCAGGTCATACAAAATATTGCTGGGACTGTTTTTTTTGTAGTAAAGCAAAAAATAAAAGATATAAACACATATTCATCTCCTTTTTACAGACACACAGGTAACAGTTATAGTTTGAAAGACATGGACATTTTTTGGGCAGGGGAGTCTAATGAAATATGTGGGGAAATTAAGGGAATGGTAGGAGCCAGGATTTTTTTTTTTTTAGCTTCATCCAGTCAAGAAAACTTGCCTTTTCTTCCCCTTTAAAAGTGGACCATTTAGGAACACAAGGGACTCATTCTCTGAAGGTCACTTGAAGGATTTCAGCTCCTTCATGACTGGCAGTGGGCAAACAAAAATTCAACCAACCACTGGGCATATGGTGCTGCACCTTGATCATCTACTCAGCTGCTGATTGTCCACTGAAATGGAAAATTGTTTTCTATAGGTTGGAAGCTAATATGGGCTGCTGAGAAGGATCAACTTTTTAATGGGCTCTGACAGAATGTGCCTATATTGTGGATCAAACCTGATCTCACCAGACTGCTGTGCACTTTACATGTGATGATTAAGGGTCAGGCATGGTGCACAAACACTACAAAATATACATATAAAAAGACAAAAACATGATTTCCAGTTGAATATTTTAAAGTCTCCTATCTAGGATTTTCTGAGTTTCTAAATCAGCTCCCAACAGAAATGGTCACAAGTAAACAAACCAGGTATGATTTCATAGGGTAGGAAAAGGAGCTGTATTAAATCAATACAGTTTCACTTCTCCAGTTGGCAAGGTAAATTTTTTAGTGCTTTTCTGGAGCTATTTCATCACTGACTTTACAAACCTGTAGCTAGCTGGTAAAAGAAATACTCTGATCCTTTAAAGTGAAGGACACCAATCCAACAACATAAAAATAAAAGGTTTGAGAGTCTGACATTCACACGGCCACTTACAGATGTATTATCAGTAAAATGCACTCTACTGCATCATTTTGTATACATTTATTTTTTATTTTGTGGTGAAATACTGGATAATGTTATCTCTTGAACATTATTTAAATTAAAGCATTGAGAAGTTTAGAGAGGAAATCTTTGGTAGCTAATTGCTAATACCTCAGCAACATCTGAAACCTGACAAGAAGACATATTGCTTTTTTTGTTTGTTTTAAAAGGGGTCACAAACCAAAAAGGTTGAACCATTGGTTTAATATGCAGCGCATTGTATTTTGTAAGCTTATCATATGTATTTTAAACGTAAAATCTTATCTGAAAGGTAGAAGCCTAGCTGTCAGTTAGTAGAGTAAAAAGCACAATATTTCCCTCTGAAATGAAGTGGAGAAGAAGTATGAATGGAACCTCAAAATTGTACTTAAGTGTAATACTTGAATAAATGTTCTTAATTACTTTCCACCACTGCCCAACACCCTAAAAACTGCTCAGAGATACAGTATGTTTGGTATCAGTTCCACAGAAAGAGACCGCCATTCCCAGTCTGTCCACTGAGGGGCGCTGTGGCTCCATAAAGAATCTCCCGCCATTTTGCCAAGACGTCCGTTTACAAACCCACCTGAATGTCCACCTGCTCCTCTCAGCTGCACTCATTCCTCCTCTCAGGTGGGCATCAGTATTCAGCATATAAACCGTTTTCATCACTGTGTTGAAATGGTGAATGCACCGATTAGAGAGAATGTCAATTAATGCTAAATCAGTTTGAAGACATGGCTGCTGTTGACATGGCTGCTGGTTTGGTGCCTTTCTCTCCCCTCCAGCTTAGCTAAAAGTCTCCTAATGCCAATCACTAGCCATCTCTTCTTCTCTCCCCCCTTTTTCTTTTTTTTTTTTTGTCTCACAGAGAGTGGGCAGTCAATTCTGCTCTTAAGTGTTTTATTTGTTTATATGCTAATATTCAGATGAAAGTTAACTAATGGAGATGGAAAGGAGAGACATGTAAACAGCGCTGTGTGGGCTGGATTTGAACCTGCTCTGTCACACTAGTGGAGTTTGCTCTGCGGGTTCATTCATAAGAGTGCCTTAAAAGGCCTAAGCGAGGCACGTCTTAGATGCAAATTTGGATGAAAATATGAAATATGCATTTTACTTAAGCCAATCCAGCTTTTGTTTTTTCAAGCTGCCGACATTCAGAGTGGTATAGTAGCTTTATGGGGATTAGATGAGCAAGTAATGGCCCTGTGATATAGAAAGCCACCTTCAAGCCGCGTTGAAAGACATCTCCCATCTTTATAAACAATTGCAGCTAATGTGGTCACACACAAACACACAGCAGAGTCTGACTCCATCCCTCTCTCTTCTCTCTTTGTCTGTCTGTCTTCACCAGATACTAATTGTGTGGGGAGGTAAACACAGCAGTCAAGTGGAGAGGACGGCAAGTCAAGCGTGAATATCAATCTTCCCACATCAGTGTCATCAGATGACTTTGACTGAGTTGAGGCGGGCTCATTAGAGTGGTGGAGCAGGGTGCCACGGGCGGCAATAACATCCAGGTGGAGGGCTCTGAAGTTATGGAAGCCTGCAGAGCTCACGAACAGGTGAGTGTGTGAGACAGGGCCGCGGATGTATAATGCAACCCCCCCCTGCACAGAGGTGTCACCCGGGTTTGGGGAGGAAATGTCACGTTCTCATACAGATACACTCCTCTGCATGCATAGGCAGGCAGACAAGGGGAACCGCACAAGTTCATAGCTGTGAATGTGCACGCGCATGTTCCATATTCATGCATCTGATTATTATGAACTTGTGCCACCAGCAGCAGTTCTGTGGCTCCACATCAGGAAATGACAGCCAAAATTGCCTGTGTTGCATACCGGTGTCAGACCTGGCAACTAATTCCTGATAACTTTCCCTCCACCTGCACGATTTTGATGATAAGTAGCACAAAAAAAGGTCCTTTCCGCAGATTTTCTTGGCATTTTTGACTTTTCTCGCCAGATTAATTCAGGACTGAATGACACTGAAGCATGAAGCTGCTTATTTTGTGCCTGAGCCACTGTTTTTTTTCTCACAGCAAAGATCTTGGGTCTTTGCATATATGTCACTTAGAAACTATGGCTATTGGATGCTGTAATACAGTAAAGCTTCTTGATAAATATGAAGTGAAAGCACGTAGACCTGAAATAATCCGTCAATTAACCAATTAGTTGAACAACAGAAAAATAATTGACAGCAATTTTGAGCATTGATTAAATGTTTCAGGCAGTTTTCAAGCAAAACTTGGCATACATAAGGGAAAATGTTACACATTGTTTGGTTTCAGCTTCTCAAATAAGAGGAATTTTCTTCGTCATATATCATTGCAAAATGAATATCTTTGGGTTTTGGACCTTTGATCCATCAAAACAAGACTTTTTAAGATGTCAGCTTTGATTCTGGGAAGTTATGACAGGCATTTCTTTCACAATTTCTTTGACTTCTCATAGACTAAATGAATAATTGATAAGTAGGGAGTAGGGCTGTAATTAATGATTATTTTCATTATGGATTAATCAGGTGATTATTTTCTTGACTAATGGATTAGTCATTTTGTCTTTAGAATGTCTGAAAATAGTGAAAAATGCCTGTTATAACTTCCCAGAATCCAAGATGACATCTTCATATGTCTAGTTTTATTTGATCAACCAGTCCAAAACTTGAAGATATACAGTTTACTATAATGTTTGACAAAGAAAAGCATTAAATAATCACATATGTAAGCTGAAACCTGCCAATTTCTGTCATTTTTGCATTAAAAAAAAACGTAGTGATTATTTGAATATCAAAACACATGTTGATTAAATTCTTGTCGATCGAATACTCAGTTCATCGACAGCTGTAATGGGAAGAATGATCACCAGATTAATTGATAAGGAAAATCACTGTTGCTCGCAGTGAAAGCACATCAGCTTCTTGAAATCCAATTTTTTCACTTATATTTCCTCTTAAGTAACTTTAAGGTCAGATAACATTTCATTCTGCCTCTCTGACATACAGAATACATTGGATATCAGCTTGTTCCAGCTCTTCACTGAAGCTGTATGATGTTTAAACTGAATATATTCAAACTCAAAGAGTTCATGCTGTTACGCCTGGAAATATTCTATGCATGTCTTTGCATCATTTTATACATATTCCCCCGCAAAGTTAGCCTGACATATTTAGTATGTTTATAAACTTTGGGATCTCAGCCAGAACTTTAAGTTCTGTAGGTCTGAACAAACAACACAGGGCTGACCTCCCTGTGGGGCGAGAGGTTAAACATTCTCTACAAGCACAAAATGTCTTAAAAATGCTGCTGCTGAGAGTGGTCTTATTTGCGGCTGAAAGTTGGAGGTGTGTGAGGTGACTCGTAAAGGAAACACACTCTGAACCCTGCCCTGATCCTCCTGCATTAAACATCACGCAAACTGTCCACTTTCCATTTTGGAACACGCACAAAAATTTTATCTTCCACCACTCCCTTGCAGCTCCCTCTTCTTTTTTTTTTCTCTCTCCCCTCTTTCCTTCCCACTTTCTCTCTCTCTCTCTCTCTCTCTCTGTCTTTCTCTTTCGCTCTCTCTCTCTTTCTCGCTCTCTCTCTCTCTCTGTGGGTCCCTGATAGGCCCAATCTCCAGTGGCTAGGTTCAAAACACTGGGCCAGAATAGCACGGGCCCTAGGTAGATAAATATTTATGGGGTGCGTTTACTTCTTACCACAGAGGAGAAGTAGAAATAGTGTGTTTCCAAGGTGAGCAAAACAAACAACTTCAAAAGAATTTAAATGCAGTTCATGTAAATTTTTTCCCACAGTCACATGTTTCTGTGGAGATTATCGTTAGATTGTTAATGAAGGATTCAAGCCTGATGCCAGATGACCTGATTATTGTCTGTTTGCAGAAACAGAAGCCCAGAGGCATCTGTGAATGAAGCAGATAAAGTGAGTGAAAGCAAATACATGCTGTATGTTCTCAGTTGCAAGGTCCTGCCATTAAGTCATGGCTTTTGGGCACCAATCAAACCGGCAGCTACATTATTCATTGATCAGAGCGGACTGTGATCAGAAGCTGCCTCGCTAATGGTTGAGATGAAAGGGCTGCTCAGCACGTATGAAGCCAAAAAAAAAAAAAAAAAAAAAAGTGTCTATGGTCCCTTGGGGCGTCATTTATTTACTGCTAATCTGTAACAAACTATGTCGGCTTCCACCAAGCCTGCAGATTAACACCTGAGATCTAACAGCCGCCGTTCACCCTGTGCATCTCCAGTCAGTCACTCCTCAGCTCATCACATGTGCCCCCATCAAATGGCAGCGAGGCGATCGCCTAATTATCTATTAATGTCATGATTCAGCTGGCTCCGGAAATGTGGGGACGATGGTGTGTGTGTGTGTGTGTGTGTGTGTTGGGAGGAGAGGGGGGGGGGCAGCAGGGCTCAGAGCGCAGCCCTTTGATGTGAAAGATAATTACTTGTGTAGTTAAGATAATTAGCAAAAGTCCAGAATAAAAGTAAATAGGCTAACTGTCGCTTCCACTGTAGCCCGAATGAACTCAAGCTGCGAGCCAAACAGCATGCAGTGTTCCTCTTTGCTGAAAGTTAAATTAGATTTAGGGAGTGTGATTTGGCTCAGATGTTGAATATGTTGTTTTGGATGCATGTTCTTTCCTCTCTGTTTCGGTGCAGTTTACATGTAGAAGTGTGGAGGATGTTGCGTGTGTGTGTGTGTGTGTGTGTGTGTTTGGGTGGGGTTAAACATGGGGACCCCTTGGGGTGCTGTGAGTGTTTTTTGTGTGCACAGATGTGTGTCTTAGGCTGGAGATATACTTGCTTTTTTAACCATGCGTTCACGTAGACAACCGGCTGCATAGTGAATGGAATTGTTCACATGCTTAGCTATGTACTTTGCATGTTTTCACACCAGATAACTAAGGATGTAAATTGAATTTCCGGATTTGCACAATGTAAACAAGAAACATGGCGACACTGACAAGCAAAGACTTCTCACAAGCATATTTGTCACTGTGCAGCTGCAATGACACATCGTACAGACTTGGTCTATTAACTTGTCTTCAAAACTTTCTGCCATTTTTGTCCTACTGACCCCTGACCTTCTCACATCCCCATATTGCCCCTTACACTGCCCCTACTGTTCATGTGTGTATTGCATCGTCCGGATGCATAGCGTTAATTTCTAAGGATGTGCGCAACCAACGCGACGGACGCAGGATACGCAAGGCAGCCGTCATGCGCACGCAAACCTGTAGTTAAACGCAAGTATATCTCCGGCCCGAGTGGCTTCATCCCGGCTCTTGCGGAAAAGAGGCTCCCCCGCTGTTCTCATCACCATTCTGCCGCATTCCAAGGACACTGTTGTGATTGACGGGGCTTAATGTGTATCTTGGCAGAATTGGATTTGATCCTGGGGGCTCTGCCACAGGGCCCTATGTTAGATTTACACTTTCCATTCCCCCCCTGTGTCCCCGACCCCCCCCCCCCCCCCCCCCCCACACCCTCCCCTCCAGCTCCTATCTTCCCCTCTGTCGAACAAACAGGAACAGAATTACCTCTTCTGGAGCAGCTCCTGCCTGCCCCGCATTGTGGCGAGATCATGTGCGGATCTGTGTCGCTGAGTGATTGTGCTTGCTTGTATGTTTCCAGGGATGTAGGGGAGGATTTGTGCAAAGGAGAAAAAGAGCAGGTGTGACTGAGAAGGCTTGTTTTGATGCGTGTGTTCGTTTTGCGTATGTATTTTATGTACAGGTGTGTTTTTATGGCATATGCGCCTCTCTGTCCACGTTTGCATGCGTGTTTATACCTGAGGGTGAGAAGAGGGGGGGTGTGCGTGTGTTTGGGAGGAGGGGTGGGTGATTGTAGATGCACCTGCTACCACAGAGCTGTAATTTCCCTTGCAGAATTTAGCTGAATAATCGCACTTCCCCTGCTGGCGCCTCACGCTTCAAAGCACTGATGGGATGAAACAAAACAATGATTTGTGGCGGGCTTGTCAGAAACGCCACACCCAGCTCTGTCTAGGGTGAGCTGGTGTGGCAACTCCTGGTTTGCATAACAGGCAAAAACTTCTCCCACCCGGTATACATCAAGGCCTAATCACGTCCATAAATGGCAGCATGGTGCCTGAAATAAAACTGGGCTGAAGTGAAAGGCATTTGAACTTGTCTCCGCAGTGACATTAGCTGTCAGTGTCTACATAAAGAGCCTTTTATACAGCGCAAGCTACCATCAATCCCAAAGACATCCAGAATAAAGATACCTCGAGACTGTCGTCACTGCGATACCATTCAGATCTTTGAAAATTGTAGCATCAGCTCACCGTGCTCTGTGTTGTGAAGCTGCGAGCCTCATTCTCCTCGGCTTTTAGATAGCCGACTCTTGTCTGGCACAGATCTGTGGCAGTAACATCCTTATCGCCGGCAAAAAGCCTGCCATCCAGGTTTATCCATTTGGCTGAAGACTGACATTACTGCAATAGCGTCCCTCCTTATCTCCATCTGCTTCTGAGGTTGAGGAAGCGAATGCGGACCAAGACAGATTCCTATTTCAGCCGAGAAGCAAACAATGGCCTTCTATCTCGGTTCCATGTGGAGACACAGCTGAAGTGGCATCCTTTATCCATTCATACGTGTGCGGAGGTGCACAAACAAACACAGCGTGATGTGCTGTTTTATAATCTGCGTTTTCATCCTTAAGGTTCTGTATATAACAAGGGCTTCATAAATAATTGCTTCACCATATATTAGTTCCTCCAGGAATTCCTCATGATCTTGCAGTTGCAAAACTGAAAGCTAATTCAACCAATCACTGCGATACTGCAGCTTGCAGTTTTTTCACCACAGTAGAGTTCTACACAGACCTAAATCTGAGAGCCAAGCCAAGCCCATATTTGCATCTTTAAGACCTAAATGACCCGACTGTTTCTGCCAAATTTGAGACCCAAACCTGACCTCACACCCAAAGCTATATTTTTGTAAAATTTATCCATTACTGAGCATTAATTTGCAAGTCTAAACGGACAGTGAGAGAGAGACAAGTTTGTTAATAAATCGCACACGTCCTTTGCCTGAAGCTTTACTCTTTACACATCAAAACACCCTGAACCTGACCCGAAACCTAATACTTTGTCAGGACCTGTCGGATTAGGGGCCAGGTAGCAGACCTCATAGGCTACATCGAAGCAGATGACCTTATTCAGAATTGCTTTTATGAGCCAAGGTCAAAAACAAAGCTTCAGTCTCTACAAAAACAAACCTTCCTTTTAACCACTGTGGCCAGGACTTTGTTGCAGAACTTGTCTGCTCAGGCACTCCTTGCCCCAAGCTGTGTATTCTTCCAGCAAAGCTTCTCGATTGACCATTTTTTAAAGTCAAAGTGAACCATTTCTAACACCTCAAACAAACTAAAGTTGAAACAATTAGTAGATTAATTGATTTACAGAAAATAAATTGGCAACTATTTACATAAAAGATCAATTGTTGAATTCGTTTTTAGGCAAAAATGTACAAATTTGCTGGTTTCAGCTTCTCAAATATGAATATTTGCTGTTTTCTTAGTCTTCGACAATAATAAATTAAATATATTTGCACTCACAGACATCACCTTGGACCTTTTTAATGTTTTCTGCCATTATTTAGACCAAAACATTGAGAAATTAACATATTCATCTATTTATAAAAATAATGGTAAGTTGCTGACCTAAAAGGAACCATTTGTTTTCTGGAGTTTGTTGGCAAGAAGTGCCAAGGTTACCTTATACAGGGAAAAGAAGCACTTCATCAAGCAGGGCATTTCTGAAATCTAAGACATGTTTAAATATTGGTGAAATTTGTGACAAAATAACAAAAATGGTCACAAGCTCATTAATTTTAGGCTCACAAAAGCCTCAATAAGATTCTGATGGGACAGATATACATTATACTGTATATATGGAGGGAAGCCAATCATCAGTAACTGTGGCAGTGAGGTTGTTATTTGAGGAAGGATATATGCAAACATACAGTAACTTCTCTGAGTGGTGAGAACAGCAGCAGATTCAGGAGAATGTAGCACTCAGGTTGGTGCTTGTTAAAAAATAAAGAATGTTCTGTCTAACTGGTTAGAGGAGGAATATCGGTGTACTTTCTTTCCCGCTCTCTGCTTCTTCTTCTTCTTCTTTTTTTTTTTATCACCATCCTCCTGTCAAATAAACCCACTAAGTTATCTTGCTAGATGGGGACAATAAAGTCACTGCTGTTTCTTTCCCCACAGATCACCAGATTAAGTAAAAGTGATTCTTCCTCTCTCTCCCGCCTTCTTCGGCTCTTTTATTGTGCCTTCCTCTTCAACCAATCCGTTTGCGAGGTTCGGTCTCTGTTCTCCTGTAGGGGCCTGTTAATGCCACCAGATATTTCCCTGTTGCACCTGACTACTTAAGTGTTTGTGCGCCGCTGTGTTTGTGCTCTCCCACCTGCCCACACTCCTGCTGTTAAATGATTCATGTAGAATATAAGGACCCACCAACTTTGTTACTCCGTCTCTTCCCCCTCGCTTCCTCCCTGTCTCTCCTCCTCGCTCTCACCACCTCCTCCGAGGCTATTGATTGTAGAACAAAGGGGGAGGGACTCGGGCTGACCCCCACATTACAAGTGTATGGAGTATAATTACCTGCAGTGCTCTCTCTCTCTGTCACTTTCTGTCTCTCTCTCTCTCTCTCTCTCTCTCCTTGCTCCCACTCGCTGTTAAACAACAACACAGCTGAGCCGATAAGGCAAAAAGCTCAGCTAAATTAAACATGTCAGTTTTTTAATGGAGTTTATTTACTTCGGTGTGTTTACCTATTAATGTCGGCTATGATTTCATCTGCATACTGGTCCTGACTGTGTTTGTGTGTGTGTGTGTGTGTGTGTGTGTGTGTGTGTGTGTGTGTGTGTGTGTGTGTGAGAGCAGGTTTGCCTGGAGGCTTGACCTTGCTCTGTATAATGCATTAGTAGCTGAAAGTGAGGCTCTTGTCACTTAAGCAAGGAAAGGAAACAGGACATATTTCCCAGCTAGGAAATCCATATTTGGGCATAAGGAAGGCTTCACTGGCAATATCCATCATAGCATCCTAGAAAAGCCAAGGCCACTGTGAATAGTCTTTAATGGAAATATTGATTCCTTACGAGGGGAAAAAGCTGGTGGTTTTGCATGTTATAGCTCATTAAGTAGAAATCCCCACATAAATTTAATTAAGGTTAATTAAACCACTGCAAGTACTTTGCACAAAAAAGGAATAAAAGCACCCCTGGCTGAAAGGTGTCTTTGCTTATGGATTTTTTTTTTTTGTGTGGCTTTATAAATTGGCTGGTTTGTAAGGTGGCACAGAGGGAGGTCGTGCTGGATTAGGCATGAATGTCCAGTAGCTCAAGGATGAAGGAAATCATTCTCACTGAGTTAATGAGAAAGTCATGATCACAGCCTGCGATTTCCATTTGATTTACAAATGCATTTAAATTTCATCTGTGTAGCTTCAGATCTCTGATGCATATGAGGATTTCTGTTTGCACTATAAGATGAAGATTACTTTATGGGGCGGATAATAGCAATTTTTCTTTTTCCGATATCGACTTTAGATCCACAAAAAGAGAATCTTTTGATTATATAATGCTCAGAGGTGCTAATGGTGCAGGCCACCGAGCAAGGTCACCTTGAGTTGTGATTTCTCTAGTGTTTTTTTTTAGGTTTTCTTTTACTTTTTTGTAAATTTCTTACATGAGCTTCATTCTGTCTGGTTTTATTTTGACTTGAGATAAGTCAACTGAAAGTCATCTCAAATGTATTCAGTCAAAATACAGTGTCAACATTTAAAAAAAAAAGAGATAAACTATTAAAGTAGGTTAATTTCTGTTATTCTAGTTCAAAAGTATGCTTGTTTCTTGATTAGCTTGCTCATTTTGAGGCGATTCATCCGTCATGAAGAACCAGCGATCAGGAGGGGAGAGAAATAGAAAGCGCACACGTGTGGGTGAGTGTGAGAGATGGAAAGTGAGTATTAGACTGAAGACGAGACGTGTGAAATGGAAACTTGAGTTTATTTAGGTATCATGTAAAATTAAACTCGCCACATGGTGATAAATTTGATTGTGGCAAGCGCTGGTGGAGCTAAGGGGCCCAGCCTTAACTATGAAAAACACTATAACATATCTGATTAGAGATTTAACATGCACTTGTGGTGGACACTGCATATATATACAGTATATAGTATAAGATATGCTGTGTCTCCACAAATAGCTTTCATGAACATGCAGCATCTCAAGAAGTTATTTGCTCAGTTCTAAATTTGTGGAAGAAAGGAAAGACTGTGCGCTCAGAAAAAGCCATTATATTTGTTTAAAAATTGGCTTAAATCTCTTTAAGTGGCACAATAACACTTTTAATTAATTAGAAAGTGGGAGAGACAGACTTTTAAAAAAAAAGTGTTGGAAGTTTGGAAGTGATTTCCACGAAAAATTTGTATCTAGGTGCCAGCGCTGCTACTGTGCTTTGGCACTGACGTACTTCTTCTTCTTTTTTTTTTTTTTTAAGAGGAAACATGTAAATAATCAAAGGAAGTTCACCACCACCCCACAACTATTTCAGCGAGGCATTTTCTTTGCAAAAAGACTCTTTTAGAAATGCTCTCTTTGACAGAAAGTGGCTTCTGGTGGCGTAAGGCTGCTCCGCTCTGACGTGGTTTTACGCTGCGAGGTAGAGAAGCAGAGCAGCTGTGGAAAGATCAGCCAACTCAAACACACAGACTTCAGGCCCTTTTGTCTAAAATCAATAATACAGAGACTGTCTGCCATTCTTCTTGGCAGACAGTCTTCTTCATTCATATGATATTTTCTTTTTGGTTTTGGATTTTTTTTAGATAAAATTGTTGCAAACTGTTGGCAGTACGCTTTGACATCCAATCCAACAAACACGTCTGTTGTGTCGTACACTCTTGAAAATATACTGCGTGTCACTTTGTGAAACCTGTGAAACTCATCACAGCCGGAGACAGTTTTATTGTTCAGTTTTTAATTTTGCAACTGCCACTTGTAGAAAAAAAAAAAAAAAATCTATTCAGCTTGGCTCTCCAAAGCAATCATAACAACAGAAATGTTTTTCCCCTTCTCTCTATCAGCGCTTCTCACAAACAACAGCATGGGGTTTAACACAGTAGTTAGCACATTATAACACCACACATGTCAGCGGTGATTAAATATATTCAGAAATACGGAGAGCTACATGATATTAAGACCACATTCCTGTTATTGAGCTGCATCATCCAGTTTTAACAAATTATGTCTCACTTGCCTCTGAGCTTAATTTTTTTTGTTGTTTTTCTCCCCCCTGCTTCATACTCATGCATAAAGAGGTGAGAGCATAAAAAAAAGCTTTCACATGGACATCTTGTTAGCTTTTTCATTTTGCAGAGAGATCAGGAGGCCTTCATATTTTCTACTCTCTGTTTATAGATTTTTGTTTTGCATCCCTCAAGAAGCCGAAGATTTTAGACTCTTAATGTTGTCTAGATTGCATCCTGAAATGCTTATTCATGAATTCGTTAATGCCTATTCATGGATTAACACACCGAGTATTCCCAACCCAAACAAAGGTGCACAGATTTTCTGTTTTATGCCTCGGAATCAAGTAATTATGAGTGATTTGCATCTTGTGGTATTAGCATTTTGATCTAGTCTTGGCCTGGTTGCCCCACTTAGCCTCGCTGTGGCTCCCAAGTAGGCCAGGTCAGTCCAGTTTAGGGCCAGGCTGGGCCAGGGCAGGCAGTCTGTGTGTGTGTGTGTGTGTGTGTGTGTGTGTTTGTTTCTACAGCCCGTGTGTCCATCCATCTGTAGTCGGATGGGGCCTGGCTCGTTTCCAGCCCTTTAGCACAACCATTACAGCACTAGCCACCAAAGCAGTGCCACATGTATGCCTCCTCAAGATACCAAGGGGAACAAACTGCGGGCGGGTATGTGTGTTTGTGTGTGGTGAAGGCGCAAGCCCAAGTGTAATAGGTTGATAAATCACCCACTAGCTGCAAATTAATGAACAGCATATGGGAGCGAGTGCAAATACGCCGCCAAACTGAAACAATTGCACCAAATTACTTTATCTTGCAAAACAAAAATCAATTAAAGCCTGATATACATGTTGGAACAGCGCTCATGTTGCAAAGCAAAACAGAACACAGGGAAAGTGCAAGCCCGTGTTTTTTTTTTTTGTTTTTTTTTTCTCTGAGTGCTTATTTGCATTAGAAAGAGAGAGGAAAGTAAAAGGTCTGCTCAAGGTCAGTTTAAATGGTGAAAGGCAGAAATTTCTTTCTGACTTGTTTACCTGAAAAACAAGTTAAATCAACAAGTTGGAGTTGATAGAAATTGGCTGCCTCTCAAGAGTATGAATTCCATATTCATTATGTTTGGACGTTGTTGTAATTCTGGACCACTTTGGACCACCCCACCTTAAAAAAAAAAGGTAAAATAAACAATAAAGGATTCGTAATGGTATTTCACATTTTTCAATAGAAGGGACCTTCAGTGTGACAGCAGTTCACTGCGGCTAGATAGGAAGAGACAGGCGAAGGGAGGAGGGATGGGAAAGAATAAAGTGAAAAGAGTTAGTTAGGTGGTCAAGGCGCCACCTGTGATCCACAGTAAAACTAAACCCTCTCATTCCCCATCCTCTCCTCCTTCCCTCATCCCTTTGTTTTTTAAGGTCCTCGGAGGATATTGCCACCATATTCTTTCAGTGGTAAAATGTCCCCAGGCACAAAGCTATTTCAGATGCTTTACCGGCAGGCCCAAAGTGATAGAAAAGGCGTAATTTGTTTTGACTTTGCCTCTCACACAAACCAATCTCCCAGTGTTATTTAAGTCCTCGCTCTTCTCTCGCTCTCAGCAGCATGTGACGGCAAACAACAAATCTCAGGTTGCCATGGATCTCCGCTATTTATAGGTTGTTGTGTGTCTTTGTGTATTGCGATTGTGTGTGTTCGTTGCTCACGCACCTGTGTGTGTGTGTGTGTTTAATTGTCGGTGCTTGTGTTTGCATATGAGCTTTTTTTTCCCCCCCTCTTGTTTGTTTCCATCATGCAGTTGAAATACTGTCACAGGCAAACTATCGCAATGCGGATTTAGTTGCAACCCATTGTTGCCAGAATAAAAAAAAAAAAAAAAGCTTTGTAACTTTGAATTAGACTTAAAAAAATGTATTCATGCTGTATTCCCAGTGCACTCATATCTGGGCTGGTATGATCCGAGGATACAGAGAGGAAGCAAGAGAGCCTAGGAATAGCGACAAGAAGCCTAAAAAACACCTGATGGTCCCGAAATAGAGAGCTTCATTATGCCAAAGCAGGGAAGGATCCAGCCCCCGCCTGTTGATAATCAATTCCCTCTGGTGACTTCTGAACTGCACTCTTCAGCCATGATGCAAGAAAAGAGGGGGTAGCTAAAAGAAGCTTTCTAAACTTGTGCAAGATGAGCTGCGTTCATAGTTTGCTTCGCATAAACAGATGTCAGATTGATAACACAATTTAGTTTGTTTTCCTCTCTTTTAACTGTACTTGACTGGCTGTGTGTCAGTTCAAGTCAGAGATGCTTTATTGTCAGGAGGTAATTTGGTGTCCTCACTAAAAACAAACAGTGAAAGAGAAAGGAAAGACATTTGATTTGATACTCACTCCCACAAAAAAACTGTCTCCCTGTCACATTCATTCTCTTTTCCAGCTACCACAAACAGCTTTCATCAGTTTCCCCTGCATCGTGTAAAACAATGATTCTCAAACTTTTTTTGTCTGATGTAGCCCTATCAGATGAGCTCAAGTACACCTTCATCAACACCACCCGTCAGGCTCTACATGTGTTGTTGAGAATTTATTTTAAAATGAGTGGCATTTAACACTTAATTATGTAAAAGTGGAATGTGCATTCATGAACGTGTTGCATAGTTTTTTTATGCAACTGAACTGTCAGTGTTTGGGTTGTTTTGGTCAAGGTTGCATTCATACTATTACCACTTGGACTGGCAGAAGCTGGAAGTTTTATCAATTTATCCTCTCTTTTGAGCTAACTCTTTCAACCATTTATACATGACTTTTAGCTAACTATTTCAACCATTTACTTTTAGCAAACTATTTCAACCACTTATCCATTACTTTAAGCAGACTGTTTCAACCATTTACTTTTAGCTATTTCAACCACTTATCCATTACTTGAAGCTAACCATTTCAACCGTTCAGCCAATACTTTTAGCTAATTATTTTAACCATCTATCATTACTTTTAGCTAACTATTTCAACCACTTATCCATTACTTGAAGCTAACTATTTCAACCGTTTAGCCGATACTTTTAGCTAATTATTTCAACCATCTATCATTACTTTTAGCTAACTATTTCAACTATTTACTTCTAGCTAACTATTTCAACCACTTATCCATTACTTTAAGCAGACTGTTTCAACCATTTACTTTTAGCTATTTCAACCACTTATCCATTACTTGAAGCTAACTATTTCAACCATTTAGCCAATACTTTTAGCTAATTATGTTAACTATCTATCCATTACTTTTAGGGAACTATTTCAACCATCCAGCCATTTCTTTAATCTATTTAAACCATTTATCCATTACTTTAAACTAACTATTTTTTATGCACTCTCAATAGCAACATGTGGTGTTATGTGGCACACCTGACTCAGGTAGGTGGGGTTGTATACTGTACACTCAGCTTATCATAGCTGGTAGCTACTGGTTATATTGTAAATGTACCAAAGATTAGCATCACAGCAATTTTTAATTTTTTAACTATCTGTGTGTTTGTTTTTCTCCTTAACATAATATGTATAAAAGGGGGAGGTGATTGCTATTTTGTCAAAGTACTACTCTATATTCTTTCCACGTACCCCCTGGCAACTATAGAAGTACCCCTGGTTGGGAATCACTGATGTAAAACACATACATTTTCATATTTGTGGCTGTTGCTGCTGTCCCGTTTTAACATGTATTCTGGGAAATGAGGTGCTGCAGAGGAAAAGGGAGGTGGTGCTGTACATGAAACCCATCATATATCCAGGGCTCTAATTACTTCCACGCTCCTCCCTTGTGTCTTAGATGGATTCTCAGGAGCCAGAAGTGGAGGATCAGCACTTTCCATCCCTCCTACCTACTCTATGTTCTTTTTCTCCTTTGTCACAGCAGGGCTTGTGTTATTAACCTTCTGTCTGCTCATGCAAATAGGACTCTATAGTCCTCCCTCTCTTGCTGGAAGCTCGTTTTAGACAATTGAGCTTCCTTTTGAAAATTTCCATGTCTTGTTTCCTCTTATAGATATCCTGCAGCATTCTGCAGAGGTCCAGAGCAGGAAGAGGGGCAAACAGGAGAGGAACATGAGAAAAGAGACAGATTGACTGGACACTGCAGGTCAATTACTGTCAGATTTTACTTGTGAATAAGGGGAAAAATGGAAACTAAGGTAGAAAAGTGAGGAAAAGAAGAGGGAGCTGGAAGTCTTTTTTGTGTTTTGAAATTGAGGGGCAACAGAGAAAGAACAGCAAAATGGAGAGAAAATGGACTTCATGATGAAGTGCAAAGTTGACATGGAGTGTTTCTGTGTTTGCACTTGTGTCTGTGTGTGTGCATGGTTGACTGAAAATCTACTGCTGCAAAACACAAAAGGGTCAGGGGTATACTTAGTTTTGATGGCTAGAGCCCTTCACTCCCACGACTAGTTCCCCATCCTCTTATTGCGCCACGCTCTCAGCCTTATCGTTACAGCTGCTAAGCACCTCTCAAGGTGGTTATTGTACCTCTCATCAGCACAGCGCGCCGATTGGGCAGCGGCGGCCGATACGCAAGCCAGGCAGGGACGGCAATAATCCTCAGATGTGAATCAAGCGTGAACTGACATCTTTACACAGGGCCCTCCCGGCTGATAAACGGACAGCTCGCAGCTAAAGGACCTGCTAACATGCTCATTAGCTTGTCCCCCCTCCTCCCACTCCATCACCACCACTAGCTCAAACCCCACCCCTGCAATGACCAATGATGAGGGCTCGTGGTGTCGCACATAAAAAAACGTATTCATGCTCTGCTCTATAAGGGCACATAAAAATGACAGCTGCACTTTAAAGTGTTACTGTGTAGCTTGTAACAGCGGACACAATGAGATAGACAGTCGTTAAAGGCATCTAATATGGCAGTTATGGGAAGGGAAATGCTGCATAAGTAGTGTGTAAATGTGCCTGCTGATCCTCTCACCAAATGTCATTGCTATCTATCTATTTATCAATCACTCTAATCTGTTTACTGTAAAATTTGAAATGAATTGATCTGTTAGCATTTTTTGCCCCTTTGGTTATAATGTGTATAGACCATACCTGTGGTTTTGCATGTTTTAGCCCATTTACTATAAATCACGTATTTCATCCAGCTGTGTAATCAATCAAAGTGAACATTAAATCTTTTCTCAACTTATGACACTTCATTCAAAAAGTCACTCCAGTCTATTATTATTATTATTGTTATTATTTTTGAACATGATTTTCCTGAGGTTAACACAAAATGACAATCAGAAAATGCAAAAAACAAAGGTTAAAGTCTAGACTTTGAGTCCAGTTTGAGCATATACAAGTTTGTACAATATATTATTTCAGTTCACTAGATAGCTGATAACTTATGAGACTTGTTTTTCTTTTTTAATACTTCCCAGATCATCTGTATGTCACAGTGTAGTATTTCTTGTTAGGCACATCAAAAAAAGAGAAAATTTCCTAGATTAAATTAATTACAAGCAACCAGTAGTAGATACTGTATGCTTTAGAGCCATAGTGTCCTTGATCCAAGAATGATCAGAACTGTTTGGGTGAGACAAGAAAAATAAGACTTGAGGGAGGAAGCATATGTGTCTATTTTTCCTTGTTGCAGGAATTCAGTACCCTCATCCACAGGGCATTACTGGCTGGTTTGATAAAGATGAAAACAAAACAAACTCACTGCATTGGTTATCTCAGTCACCAGACCTCAACCTATTTGAACACGAGTTGCTCTATTTTTGAGTGTTGTTTTCTACCATCAACAAAGCAAAACAAATAATGAAATTTCTCCCTAATCTCTTATTCTCATTCCTCATCCTTTCTCTCTCACACACACTCTATCTCACATATGCACAGGTGAGTTTGGCAGTTTTCACAGGCAAAGACAAATGTGTCACATGTCCCATCATATTGCCCTTGACTAAGACACTGAAACCTCATCTCCTCCTGCTCTCTTATCAGTCTGGATAGGAGTGTTGGCTACATTGCTGAAAAACAAAACACCAAATAATGGACTTTTTAAAGAGTGGTGCAGTATCTCAGACTCTCAAATACAGGTAGGCATTTCCCTGTCTGTACAAAGGTACACTGAAGTTGCTCTAGTGATCCAACACTCTATTAAAGGTGCAATATGTAAGAATCAGAAATTCCTTCTCATTAATGACACCAGTGGCCGTTAAGTGAACTGCAGCCAGCATCCTGTTGCTCACGCATGTGCTTGGACTTCACCATTGTGAGTGAGCGGCGGCGCCAACATTAGCCAGCTAAAACCACAATATCACTATATATTTACTACTGATTCACATTTTGGCCATTTAACTGCCTTCTTTATCAAGAGAGACTCACAAAAAATACGCAGATTGGATCCTAATCCTCATTTTAGACATTCTAAACTCTATTACACAAGTGTTTTTGTTCATCAGAACTTAAATAGGCCTATTATTATTTGTGAGCGATAGAAGTCTTTCAACCAGTTGTGTATTTTTTCTTACAGAAGTAGATTAAATGACAAATCAAGAGAAAAAACTTCTGAGGGCTTGTATTAAGACACTTGATATTGGTGTTGCATTTCATTTAGTGGTTACTTACATCAGAAAATGAGCTGCTTGCTCTGTTAAACATGGTGCTCCTGATGTGTTGAGAAGGGAGAATTCTGACTTATCTCACCCCTGATTAATCGAATGTTTATATAGCAATCTGAAACAGAAAATTGGCAAAACAAGAGTAAGCGGTAGCTGTACTATTGGTTTCACTAAAAACACACTTCATGGATTTCTGATTTTTAGATTTATTACTCAACAGTTAACCAACTGTTTTGTTGTCTTGCTGTTCAAGAGAATAATACAAATGATTACATGTATGTGCTTATACCTGTATATATTCAGATCAAACCATCTTATTGCAAATAGTTTTTTCAACTTTTAAGGAATAGTTTGGACATTTGGAAATGCACTTATTTGCTTTTATGCTGAGAGTTAGACAAGAAGATTGATACCACTCTCATATCTATTCAAATATGTAATTAATTAATTAAATATTTAAATATGGCGTTCAAGTCAGGAGTCGATTAGCTTAGCTTAGCATAAAGACTGGAAACAGGTAAACCGCTAGCCTGGCTTACTCCAAAGTGATACAACCACCATGTTGTATCTTATTTGTTTAATCTGTAAATCTGTACATTTAAAATTGATTTATTTTTCCCTGATCAGTTTTTATGATGAGCGGTTTAGCAAACAATTGCCTATTAACACACTCAGCAGACATTGAACAACATTAGCATTCATTTTGAGTTGTGTTTCTGGTCACTTGGCAAATGTTAGTCCTATATTCATTTTCCCTCTAGCTCTGTTTTTGGTCTTCATAAACTCTTTGTGGAACTTATCAGGCTCTTTAGTTGCTAAGTGCTCCACTATGTTAGCTGGTTGCTAATTTAGTCTGCCATTCGCTGCAGGGCAGGTAGCATACTGTGTGTTTATCAGAACTGTTCAGAGTGATTAAAACAGTTTCCTGCTGCGGCTGGAAACAAAACAAGCGAAGCTGAAACAGACTGAACCAAAACGGGAAAGTTGTGGGCTGTGAAACCAAACCAATGAGCTGAACAATTTAGAAATGCTTTGTAGTGTGGAGGAGAACTGCAGAGTCGTGTGATAATTCTCTGTGGTTTTGTTATTATGAGTGATTTCTTTTGCTTCATACACAGTGATATGATCCATTGTTAATATGAAAATATTGATTAGTGCAACTTTGAGGAAAAAAACAAGTCAAGTGATAGAGAACTGATCATATTTTTTGTCAGAGCAATAACATTTTTAAGACAGATTGACATGTGAAGGTTTTTATGTTCGTTTTTTGTAGTTAAAATCTCGGAGTGCAACTTCTGTGGAGCGACCACCTTTTCCAGTTTGCTGCAGACACAAAAGATCTGTTTTTGTTTTGTACCAGGGAAAATTGGAAAGCCTGAAGCTACCCAAATATGAAATGCAAAATCAAATCAAACTCCCTTTGTATTTTTTTTAGCAGTGAGTGAGTAGTCCTGTAATCATACTTCTGTTGTTTTCCCTGTTGTTTTTTTTTCGGACAACACCACTTAGAGGCATTTTTCTGGACGTGCGCAGGGAGACAGCTGAGTTTAGGTGGGCTTAAACATATTCATGCAGACAATAACTGTGCTTTTGTTTCTCTCTTTGCTAAAGCATTGTTGCTATGGTTTCAGCCCTGACTTGTGTTTTAAAATACATGCCAGTGAATATTGCAGCAAAGCTCTTGTGCTCGCAATTAGCCAACATATCTTGTTTTTTGTAGCCGGATCCATCATATATGGAGTGGATGATTTTTTTTCACACGGTCTGGTACTTATTGTTTACGAGACGTGCTAGTTAGGATGATCAAATTCAGGACATTGCAAACGGGAGTACACATGTGCAGAGGCAAGCAGGCACGTGTGCAACACACACACACACACACACACACAGACAGTGGATTACTGCTGGCCCCAGGGGCTGAATAAAAAGATGAATACACACAACTGGAGCAAAGAAAACTGAGCTCCGCTTTTTGTCCTATCACAGAGTACAGTACAGTATAGTACAGAGCACTTCCACTATAGGATCTTGTATAGTTGAGATCACAGTCTTTTCATTTAAACACCCTGAGGTGCTGTCAGCCCTGCTCCCAATGGGCGATTTGATGGGTTGTCATAGGAACATACACTGTTGAATGTCACAGCGCTGTTGAATGTAG
The DNA here is from genome assembly GCF_963924715.1 of Thunnus thynnus. Lineage (NCBI taxonomy): Eukaryota > Metazoa > Chordata > Actinopteri > Scombriformes > Scombridae > Thunnus > Thunnus thynnus. Next base: position 10,047,228 of record NC_089539.1, on the reverse strand, counting down.
TGTGTGCGAAAGTGGCTGTGGGAGAGACACAGGCAGAGAAAAAGCGAGAATGTTAACCACTCGAGTAACCATAGAGTAAATGAGGCACTTCATGGTTAAATATAACTTTTTTTTTTCTTTCCCTCCCTCAAAGCGATCAATATCCCATTTGTGGGTTTTAGGGCCTGTGTGTTCCCCAGGCTTTGGGCTCCTCAGTCCCACACTACATCAATAAATTACATTTGGTTTCTGTGTCCAATTGCTCGCCAAGCTTTGGAAACCATAACAGAGGATTTCTCTATTTCTTGTACTCAAACGACATTGATGCCTACTCGATGACTTCCTCTTGTTAAAATTTAATGGAAACACTTTTTTTTTTTCATCAGTTTTAATAGTTATCTTTATATTTGATCTATTTAGTAATGCACCAATACACTTAAAAGGTAGGATTTCCAAAGAAGGTGGCGATTTTACAGGTTTTAATCCTTGAAATAGGATGAAAAGAAGAGCTTGCGTAATGTGTAATCACTGTTATTCACAACGTACTGTTTTCATACAGCAAAATTCTGATCTTCAGCATCAGTTTTTATGTAGTCAGTGCAGTTCAACTTACTGTAGTCAACTTACATATTCAGTTTAAAGGAATCACCAAACAGGATGACACGGCGTTACAACTTAAAAGTTACGGTAGCGGTGAACAGACCTGCTTTTATGTCCTCCCTGCAGATGCTGGTGCACACCTATTGGAGAGTATATAATATCCCTCTATGCAGCACATAAAAGCACATCTAAGCAGGTGGTAACTGTCGGTGGTGGGTGAGTCAAAGAAGCAGAACCGTTGTATCATGCAGCAAAAGCGAGAGCTGTTAAACTGCAGGAGACCGCAGTTCGCTTCCCGTTTCCAACCGCGAGTGTCACATTTCCAACTGCAAGTCAGGACAGTTTTTTAAAAACCATATCTACAATTGTCGTGGTGTTTACTGTTGCCATGACGACAAAGGTTGCCTAACTTTAAAGAAGTAGTAACCCACACCATGATTCAAGGGAATCATTTTAACCCAAACCATAATCTTTCCCTAAGCCTAACCAAGTGGTTTTTGCGCCTGAATCTAAAAAGACTTTAACCACAGCGTTGTCACACCATTAAACATAATTATATTTTAACAGTGATTTGTAACGGTTTTGGAAAGTACAGACAAATGCAACCTGATCTCACAGAAATACATGAAATGACCACAACCTCTTAACGCACCTAATCTTAACACGTTACGTGCCACCACCACGTAATGCGGTCTTAAGAGGTTGTGGTCATTTTTACGTATTTTTGTGAGATCAGGTTGGTGGATGGCAGAGCAGCAGACTGAGTGGGCAACACATACTCCGTTCAGGGAAAATGAGGTTGATTGGTGGTTTACAGCAATCGTGCTGCAGAGTGGGCTAATGGACTGCAGGCCATGAGTTTCCTGCCTGAACTTTCACAGCTCATCATGGATATGTACAGTATGTGTGTGATTACCATGAACATCATCATTATCAGGGGTGTATTTGCTGTATTTCAGCTCACAGACAGCTCATCTTTTTCTGCTCATTTTTTCTCTTTTACTATAAACTACTTAATTCAGGTTCAAGAACTAGAGTGGCAGAGCTGGAGCACCACTTCCAAAACTGTCTTTACAAGTGCCTTGAAGATCATATTTTTTTAACATGTTTTCATTTCTTACCTGACAGAGACCCACATGTCGCAACCCCCCCTCTCTGTGGCTTCCCTGTCTCTCTCAATCTCAGCGGCAGCAGTCAAGATTTATCAGATATCATTTGGATCAGGCGGTGTATTTATTTCCACAGCGGCCATCGAAAGCAACCAGCCTGCCTCCTCGACACCAAACAAACACCAGCCCTCCCTGCCAAACACACCCCTATGCGTGATTACCAAAAAGATGCAGCGTCGAGCCCAGCCTATTATTTCCAATTTCTCCTGGAGAAAGTTAATCTAATGAGCGTTATCGGCAGCTAATGGGAATTATAATTAGTCAGATGCAGCAGATTATCTGTGCATAATTAGCTGTGTCTGTCAGCTCCAATTAGCATGACAGGAATTAGGAGACTTTGGAGTTTGTAGCAGAGAGGAGGAGAGGGAGAGAGGAGAGGAGGGCAAGGAGACAGAGAGAGAGGTGGGGGGGGGGGGGGGGGGAATGAAAGAGGAGGGGGTAGTGGGTGGTTGGGAGAGGCAGGTTTTTGGCTCTGAGCTCAGCCTTGTGCTGAGGAGAGGGGATGTGCATAGAAAGTAGGATGGGCACAAATGATTTTTGGCGTGCACAAAGGAACAGTGTTGATGGGTTTCAGGCAGAGAGAAGACTACAGCGAGGGCGTGAAGAGACACAGACATGTGGCAGGGTGTTCTAGCTGTTAATGTCACATTAGAGACTATTTTGATACCTCCATAGCCTCTGAGTGCCCCTGAAGAAGACACTGAACCTCTGCTAAACCACTAAAAATCCCTCAGGATGACTATGACAGCTAAACGCTGTATGTGTAAATGATGGCTTAAACACAAGGTTCAAAAAAGATGTGAGTTAAACTAAATTACACCAGTCATTTTTCACTCGCATTAAATACTTAAAAGCCGTTTTTTTTTTAAATTGCTCTACAAGGGCATTGCTGTTTAGTGAGGAGTGCCAATCATGGTCCAAGTTCTGCTAGTAAAATTCACCAAAATCCACAGTGACACTGAGCAATGTGTTATTCAGTGTCTTAACTTGACAGCGCCATGGTTATCTGTTCATTGAGCTGATTAAATTGCCTGCCGTTGAAAGTTTTCAGAAATACATACTTATCAATGATGAAGGCATTGTATTGTGTTAAAGGAATAGTTCAACATTTTTGGAAATAAACATATGCACTTTCTTGGCGAGACTTAGATGAGGAGATTGATACCATTCTGTTAAACATGTAGCTAGAGTCAGGAGGCAATCGGTTTAGCATAAAGACTGGAAGAAGGGGGAAACGGGTAAACTGGTTCAATTCGTACACAAATAGAAATGTAAAAATGTAGGTTTCACATGAAGATATGTTGGAAGTTACTGTTCCAGCTGCTGGTCACCAAGAAAAAGTGCCAACAACTCCCCATAAAAAAAGAAAAACACATACTGTTACCTTTCTGTTTGTTTATGGATAAATAAACTGATTTTGCAAATCTAAATTAAAACAATATTCACATGCCCATATGAATGTTAAAAGAGTTTTCCTGTCAATAATGAGCCATGAAGAGATCCCTCCCTAAAGCGATCTTAATGTGACAGCTGAGAGTATGCTCTCTGCTGGTGCCCTTTGAGTTAACACTGTTATTCATAAATTTCATTCATTCACCCTTTATTCAGGTGTGTGCCTCATTTGATTTGGTTAACTGAATTTTGTTCCCCATTTTTTACAGTGTAGTCACTCTATGAGGGGATGGCTAACATCCAGAAAGGGCAGGAGGGATGATTACAGATGGTAACCCTAACTCTTGCATTAAGAATGATTGAAAAAACCTGAACCTATCCTTTCACTCCTCCTCTTTCTGAAAACCTTTGTTTTGCAGATTTGTGTCCCATGTATGACAAAACAAAAACAAATGAAACAAGATCCTGACATCCTTGTGATACCACATTCCATTCACATTAAAAGAACACAAATTTATCTGTCGCTCTCGCTTCTGAACAAACTACTTTGTAATGTTTTTAATCAGTCTCATATCACCAAGCCAGCACCACAGGAAGCCCTCTGGGAACTGTCTCAATGAACACGTACAGGAAGATACACAGGCAGCTGAATAGCTTTTGATTTAGAAAACACTGTGTTACATTTGCATAGATTATCTCTATCTGTTTGACCAGGCTGTATGTGTCAGTAAAGCACAGTCGGTAAATAGCTGCAGTCAACAGTGGGAAGCTTGGACCGTACATGACCTCACCCAACGTATGTTAAACAACGTAAACAGCGCCACACACACAGCCGAGTGCACACAAACACAGTTAAGCTAACATGCCTTGCCTATAAACAAACAGTCTTTTGCAGGCATGCTCACACAGACATGCTTGTGCACATAAAGCATGTGCAAGCACACATGCTGGAACACAGGGGAGGTGTGGGGACAATAGAAATTGACAGTGTAGAGTTAATGTGGTAAAGCCCTAAGCTTCTCTTTGCTTCAGATTATTGATCAGGCTCAGCTCATATTTACCAACGGATATACAACTGTGTGTGTGTGTGTGATGTGTATACTCACACGGTTAAATATACACACAGCACAACCAGTCAGATGCACATACAGTACACGAGCCAACGCAGGCACTGTTGAAGCCACATGACTGCATACACACACACACTTTAATACACAAACACACTAGCTTCTCCAATCACTGCTCAAGGCTACTTCCCTCCCCATCGACTCATGCTATGTCAGTGTGCTTCCTGTCGTCCCCGTCTGTGTGTGTTGATGTCTTGCTTTTTTGATAGGTGCACTGAAACTGACAGCATGATTTGTACTCCAGCACAAACATGCCTGGCAACATCAATTCCCATGGTATGGCTTGGAAATGCCGGGGAATGCCTGTGACTGTGTGTTTTACATTTTGAGTTTGAACTACAGAGCAGCACGCGGTGGGTGAGCCGCTACGAGTTCAACGTTTCACTCAAGAGCACTTTGTTTAGTGTTGATGATCACTGTCGTTTTATATATCTCCAAGTGTTCGGGATAGAATCAGGGTACTCAAATTTCATATCTGTATGTCTTGCATGTAACACTTTGGTACTGTGATCAGTTTTGGAATAGTGGGTGTTTCATATTAATTTGTAGATGGTGTGTAAGGATCATTGTTTTAGATTTTTAAAAATGAACTCTGTTGCATGAAGATAGTGACCACAGTAGTTTACAGCAGTGGTTTTATCTTATGTTCAAAGACACGTTCATTGACACCACCCATCATGTTCATTTGAGTTTATTTTAAAGTGAATGCTGTTACAGTAATTGTTTTCAGACAGTAGAATTATCGCTGTGTAGGTCGCCTTGATAAATTTTGTATTCATACTACAACATGGAGTGGCAGAAGCTGGACGTTTCAACCATTTATACAGCGTTTAGCTAACTATTTCAACCATTTATCCATTACTTTTAGCTAGCTATTTCAACCATTTAGTTTAAACTATCTATTTTAAGCATGTATCCATTACATTTGGCTAAATATTTCAACCATGTATCCATTACATTTAACTTACTATTTCAGCTATTTGTCCACTATGCTTAGGATTTCTACTTCCTGACAACAGTATGCTACTACATAAGTACTCCTTGGGGCACAAGCACCCATAGTTAGGAGTCACTGGTTAACAATGGCCTCTTGCAATGAACATAGCCCAGAAAATCTCCTGATAATAGAACGTGCAGAGATTTAAGTGGAGGGAATGGAAATTAGCTGCTAATTATCCTTCAGTCCCTCTAAGTAAAATAAAAGTGTTTGCACTCTAAATGATGTTGTTTAAGAGTGTGTGTTTTTTGTATTATTGCCTTTTTTAAATCAGATTTTTACTAGTTTTTAATGTTTACAATAAAATCCAAAATAAGGAGCCCTTATCATGTGTAATTCACCAAATTCAGAGCTTAGTGAATCTTTATTGGATGAATGAATTGGATGAATACTCCCACTTTGGTGTTTTCACATCGTATTTGATTATATTTAAAAATTGACAGATCCTGAGCTTTAAGTCCTCGGGCCTTTGTTACAGATTTTCAAAATGAGTCTCTGGGTACTCGGAGGGGGAATTTACATCACCAGTCACAATGTTTGGGCATTTTGATTGGTAGGTGGGAGAGGGCTCGCTGCAAATCGATTGGTGCCTGCAAGGGTGGGTATGGTTCAAGCTGCACTGAGCCTCCCGGAGTTGAGTGTGTGTCTTCTGGGCAAAATCTGTGGATTAAGGGAGGCCTGAACTTGAAACAGGAAAGGACAGAGCAGTCAATAACACACTGATTAATGATAATGGCATGCAAGCCAGGGGGATAATCTTTCTAAGCTCTTTTTATCTAAGGACCGATTGACTGAAAACATGGAGGACAGAAAGAAAATGCACCAATCCCCAAGCAAACCAGGGGCTTCGAAACAGGGTAAATGTTTGTTTATGTGTTCAGTTTTTATAAGCATGATTAGAAATGCATTTGCTGTCATAGCAGGAGATGGTAATGAGTCGGCACGAGGCATGATTTGGACTTTGTGCTCAAATTATTTGTGGTAAGTGTAGGTGAAAGAGAATAAACCCTTCATGGAGATTTTTCTTCTTTTTCTTTGGGGAATATCAACACAAAAACAACTGTTGCATTACTTCTTTTTGCCATTTCCACAATGAATCATATGCTCTTGGAACTGTTTGAATGTGAATAAATGCACTCATGCAGTGCTACTTTGGGTTAGCATCTATTTTGATAACCACCAATATTTTCCTCCACCAACTGTCTACATTATGCCACAATCGCATCATCCATCTGCGCATCCATCAGTGCAATTTTCTGTCACCTTGCTACAAAATATGATCATAAAGGCCTCACTTATTATAATAGCAAATTCTCTCCTCCTATTTTATCCTCCATCATCAAATACTTATTGACAGGGATGAAATGGAAATTATGGTTTATCCTGGCCTCTTCCCATCAGTCTGGCCCATCTGAGACTTGGAAGCTCTGCTCAGAAATTTAAGAGGCACTGATCCTTGTGCTCAGGCTTCATCCACTTGCCTATGGATTTGCCACAACTGCTGGATAATTTATGCACCCTCATGGACGCAATTATTCCCTATGTCCACAGTCGTGAAGAAGCGCTGGGACGCTGACAGTCTCAAGACGGATTGGATGCCGCTTCTAGTGTTTATCTGTGGAGCTTGTCATCAGTCTGTGGATTGGAGATGGATGTTCTGCTCCCGCCTTGGTGGGAGAGGCCTTCTGAGCTTTGTGAACTTACACCCCATGGGAGGTGCCACCTTCTATTCCTTCATCTCTTATTTTACCATTTCTTTATTTTCCACCCTTTTATGTGCTGTGGCTCTCATCTTACTGAGAACTGGCAGTTGGCTGCCCTCACCCCCTTCTCATCCATATGGCTCTGTTTCATCTTTCCTCTCTTCTCTCACACCTTCCTCTCTTCCTTTCCCATCCCTCTGTCCTTCTCAGTCTCGCATTCAAGGGCCAAACACCAACTCTCCTAGCCCCTATGCTTCCCGTTCGATTGGCCCAATAGTTTATTCACTTCACCCAGACACAAAAGACATCAAGCTGACTGATCAGCGGGCAGGAGCCAGGGCACGGCTGATCAATGAGGCCTTGGGCCGGGAAGAGGAGGGGGGATGGATGGAGGGAGGGAGGGAGAAGGGCCGGACAGGTAGGCTGACAGACGCACAATCAGCGGGCCAATCGATGGGAACTTTTGCTGAGCTCAGATAAGAGGGCGCAGCCCGTTCAGGACACACAACCAGATCCTTACTGACAGGAGCTTTTGTTTCCCATGCTCATGAGCTTTATGCTGCTGTAGGTGACACCTCTGCTAAAAAAATAGCAAAGGTACAATACATTAAACAGCAAGATAACATCATGATTCATTTGTTTATGCAAGCAATGGCTTTTCAAATCCTGTATTCCCTGAAACGTGTAGGAAATCTGCTAACGTGGTGTGATAAATGCCCTCTCCATAATGAAATTGTGTATGAGTGTGTGTCTGGGGGAACCATTGATTTGGGCTCTATTCATGTCTTTGTTTGTCTGTCCATCACATTAATAGCGCAGACACTATTGATTCAATATATTAGAAAATAATGGAGGGACCTGAGTGTTTGCTGTTGTCTGATTTTACCACTTTCAAATGCAAATGTACCTGTTAAGAGAATTTTTCAATTAACATATTTGAAATTAATCTTCCACTAGTGTCATCATTAGGGTTAGGTATTGAACCTCAAAACTTTTTTAGTACTATACTCAAAATGTGTCCATAGATGTAATAATAATAAAAGTTCAGGTATCAGTAGCAAAACTCAGGTAGCCTCTGGTATTGAGCACTACTACTTACTTCACTTCAGGGTCACTTAAAGCAAATTCTCTTTGCTTAAGGCAATTGTTCAATTTGGGAATAACACTTATTTTCGTCTTTCGGAGAATTACATAAGAAGATAGATACCACTTTCATGTCTGTGCATGAAGTGTGGAGTTAGAGCCATAAGGCAATTAGCTTAAATTAGGATAAGGACTGGAAACGGGGAAACTGTTTGCCTGACTCAGCTGCTGTTTGCTCAGAAATAGTTAGAGCACTTAACTACCTGTGGAACCACAATTTGTCACTTTTACATTCCTGTTTGTGCATTAATTAAGCAAATGAGCTACAGTGTTTTAATTTGTGAGCTTTAGAGGTGCTTGTATAGGTGGAATGAACTTTGGAGAGAGCAAGGCTAGCTGTTTCTGCTAGCTTCCAGTCTTTTTGCTAGGCTAAGCTAATCAACCCACTGGCTCTAGCTCCATACTTAAAGCAGCTATAATTATCTTTATATTAAATGTGTATGGATATGAATAGCTATATGTGAAAGGGGTGAAAAAACTGTAAAACATACATAGTTAGGAAATTAGTAGAGCATTTAGAAGCCGAAGAGACAGATATTGGTGGAGACAAGATCAGAGAAAAATGGAGAGTGAATGGACTTACACTGATGTTGTGTCTGCAACAGGCAATGGTTTGCTTACATTTTTGCCATATAATCTTTATGTTTCATTTAAAGCTCGTTTCGCTGCCCCCAAGTGGCCAAAAATCTATCCGAAAATCATCTATTAATACTGCATAAGATTCAGTGGTAGATAGAGTTGCTTTACAATGGTCAACAATATGTACTGTACAGTCTAGGAAGAACATAGAGAGAAATATGGCAATAGAAAGAGAGACATATACAAAGAGGGAGCACAGAGAGAGATCAGAGCCACAGTCCATTCCCTCTACTCACTGTCCTCATAGTGTGATGGGGTCATCAGCACAATCCCAATTTTTTTTTTTTTTTATCACTGGGGCTTTAACCTTCCCTTATTCTTTTCCCCTGCCACTCATGGGTGCAGACACACATTCACACACACAAACGTACTGGGAGCTGATAGAGGAATTGTGTTTGACTGTGAGAACATTAGTCTTGTACAGTGATTTTTTTTTCTCCCAGAGACACTAGTGGAAATGGCCTGTCTGGAGCAAAACATGGAAATCAAACATGTCTTCTGTTGCAACACATCATCAGTAAAAGTATGTTTATTCAGAGAGTGCCAGGTATGACATGCCTTTATTTAGAACCATTCCTCATACTCAGCTCATGATCACATCAACCTTGAGCTGTACTCTTGTCATCCATTTCCAGACAGCATACTTGCATAAGACAAATGCATATGTGATACTCTCTTCTTTAATTTATCTGACAAAAATTGGTTGATTGCCCACCTTTCACTGTAAAGACACATATGACGGGAATATCAGAGACAGATTCAGCTCTGCCATCCCAGCATACCTGGACGATTTCCCAGGCAAAGCACACTTGTCCACCTCCGCTATGTAGTGAAATCTCGACACAACTTGGACAGAAAGTGGCTTCAAGCCCAGTTGGTGAAAGGCACAGTGCGTCAAGAGGCTGGCGAACTGATCGATAGTGAGCTAATTGGAAAATAGCGGCAGGAAATGTGATAATGCGGCTGTTCGCTCTGGTCTTACTCTGGCTGCACTCCCCACCCGCCTCCCCCCTCTTTTCCCACTCTCGGGGGTTGGGTCTGGTTCCTTCAATCTAGCGGTTCTCTAATAAGGCTGGAGCCACTGGTCGACCCGAATGAACATCACAGCTGCTCTAACCAAGGCGCACATAGGCGTAGGACTGCCGCTGCTTGCTTACAAGCTCATTCATTCGCGCGTACATGTGTGAGGACAGCACAGCAAGAGAAGCTGGTGAAATCCTGCTCAAGATGTCACTGCCTGCCATTTGATGGATCAAGCTGCACCCTCCAACATGGCATGCAGACATACAGCAATAGCATACAGGCTGGAAAGCAATCAGGCTGGCGGACAGGAAAGCATAAAGACAAACAAAATAGAGAGGCGAGTGGGAAAACGGCCATGCAGAAATTGCAGAAAGGAGAGCAAAACCAAAAGGCAAGGGTGAAAGAGCTCTCAGAGCAATAGAGAAGGAGTTATGAGAATAACATCAAGAGGAAGAGAAATTAGAATGTAGCTGGAGGTCTAATGGCTACACAATTACATTCCAAGTCAAGGAAAGATACTTCACTTCATGAACAGAGACAAAAGGAAAAAGGAGAGGGGTCTTGAGGAGAATGACAGAAAGAACAGGAGTTCTTGGTAAGTTTTGAGTTCAGTCAGAGTTTGAGCTGTCACACAAACAGAGAGATGCTACAAACGCTGCCTGCTGGCCACAGCATCTAACAGCCACAGCTAATGTCTTTACAGTTGGTACATTGGCAGTTAATTAGAGAAAGGTGTAAATTCACTTTGCTTTTGGCCTGAGCACACTTTTAGTGCCCAGCCACACCAGGAAGTGGCACAGTGAAATTTATTTGTGCATTACAGTTTACTCCTGTACCATGACTGACTGCTAATCAGTGTTTTCATCTTCATGGTGGAGTAGTTTATACTACAGCAGATCAGGTAGAAATTGGAGACACAGCAAATTATGCTTCTTCCATTTTGGACTATTCGGGTCTCTCCTTTCCCCTTTAAAGGTCAGCACTATCAAGGCTGTTTGCAGCTGGTCAACGGTACGTGTCAAAGTTGCACTTCTCAAAAGCTGTGTGCAAATGTACGTTTCCTCCATGGATATATACACTGATTAAGCCAATCCCATTTATTTTAATTGATTTTTAATCTGAAATTATGCTGTTATAAATGCTGTTGTGACGTCGGAGAAGAGGTTGAATTAAATGGAAAGGAGTCAGAAGAAGGATATAACAGTACTTGGTGGAACAGAAGAGGGGCCTGTTTGGAAGCAGTCTGGGTGGGAGGGGAAAAAAAGAGGATCTCTCGTCCCATTTCAGACTCAGGGGATCTCTACATGTCACCAAAATGTGTTGTACAGCCAGACATGAGTGACAGTGATGGGCACTGTGGGCCTGGGATCCAGCGTTTTCCACTCCTCCCAATTCCCCGGGCCAGGCCTCTCTATCCATGTGACAAGATGAAGAGACATCGTGTCAGCTGAAGTGCGACAGTCTTTGTCTTACTCTAACTCACTCATATACTCACTCTTTGCCTCTTACTTCAACCTCTTAGTTGCAGTTTTCTGTACACCTTTCCTCCTCTTTTTTTTATTAATTTCTTTCTCTTGACTTTCTTTGCTTCTTCCCCGTCCCCATTTCTTTCCCTTTCTCGTCTTTCTGCTTACTTCTGTCTGTCTTCTGTCTGCTCTTTGAAACCTCTCCTCCTCTCATTTTTTTTTCTCTTCCAGTGCTCTTTCTCTATTTCTTGGAATGGCAGTTCTGGAGTGGTTTGCACAGAAATAGTGCCAGTAGTCAACACCTGCCTGGTTTCCTAGATTATGGTATGTCTCTTTGATAAGCCACCGTTTGTTTGTATCAAAGGCAGTTTTTTAGGTCACGCTTCAGAGAAATACAGGGCACCCTATGGAGCAGTGTTATCACCTTTTCTTTTCGCTGTCTACACCTTGAATTTCAGCTTTAGGTCTGGGTCATGACAGCTCTAGATGTTCTCAGATTACCCTTTTGTAGGATGTATCTGTAAAAACAAAGAGGAGGGGTATAGGACTGGTGGAGAGCATCATGACGTAATTCAAGGAGAATCAATCCTGTTTGCATCCAGGGAGAAATACTGGACATGTTATCCTGCAAGCCCTTGACTTAACATCAACAACAATTGGGGGTAGTTTTAAACACAAGGGGCTGCACAAGAAAGGACAGATTGACATGTTTACCTTGCAACAACCTACTCAAGATAATAATATGATTTATTTAGCACTATACTTTACTGGTATGCTTGGGAGGCAGCACCAAGGGTTCAGTATGGTTGAAATGACTGTTGTCTGACCACGTCAAAAAGCAAAAGTCTTACCCATTCGAATGGCCACACTGACATTCAGCCTCCTTCTGGCTACATCACACTGCCTTCTTGATCTCTTTACAAGTCTCTCTGTGTCTATTGAATGTCTTTGTAGTCGTGATGCAAGTGAATCATAGAAATGCGGTGACAGAGAGAAGATAGAGGTGATGAAGAGGGAGCACTCTTTTGGACAGTTGCTCCTTATAGGAATCCGTGGTGTTGCACAGTTGTACATGTGAAAAGTGATGTAAGTAGTTGTTTGAAGAATACAAAAAAGAGTTTTAGAGAGCAGCAAATCCTGCCTTACTTTCATATCTCTGCACACCTTGCTGCATAAAGGTGCGTGATTGTTGGATTGTCTGTTTTGAAAAATTACACAAATTATCACTGTTAAGATGACCCAACAACAGTTCTTTTTAAACAAACTGAGGTCTTGAGGCAGTAATGGCAAGCAGACCAAACTGGTGAAAAAGGTGTGAGAGAGGTAGCAGAGGGGATAATAATGACTAAAATGAACTCCATCCGAGATCATAAACTCATTCATCTACAGTGAGCTGATGAAGCAAAGGAGCACTTTTGGTTATCCTCCCTAAACTTCTAGATGGTGCATTAAATTTTCTCTTTGAACAGCAGACAGTTTGATGTATGCTGGCAAGAATGGCTCAGCCAGTGCTCTGTTTGTGTAAAATATCCCAGACTGCCTTGGCATTTCTGTGTTCTACCATGCGCCATTTATTGTTTGCTTGCAGTTTATATTTTTAAGCATACTGTATGAGATGCAGTATTAATTGCTGCTTGGTATGTTGCAGAAATCTCTGCATTTCTGCAAATACTTTATGTCAACACATACAGTATCTCTGAATCATTGGACAGCTAGACCTTTCAACATTAGTACTGGGCTTTCATGAATGCTTACCAAATTTCTGGCACATTTCACCATGTATAATGACAAATGCCATTTACAAATCTAATTTTGGTTGTGATTCATATTACTATATTTTACCTACACATACTATAAATATACAGTGCAAAGTGAAAAATATTTGATATGGTGATGATATTTGATAAGGTTTTTAAAAATGATTTACCTAGGGTCAAAAATCTTGATAAAACCCCATCATGTTTCCGAGCCCAAAGTGATGTCTTCAAATTGCTTGTTTTGTCCAGCCATAAATCAAAAATCCAAAGGTATTCAATTTTACAATTATCATATAGCAGAGAAAAACAGCAATTTCTCACATTTGAGAATCTTTAACCAGCAAATGTTTGACATTTTTGCTTGAGAAATTACTTATTGTCGATACATTTTTTTTCGATCAACTTAAATAAAGACTAGTCATTTCAGAAGTTAATGTATGTCCACTACATTTTATGCCAAAGTATTAGCTTGTCGACTATGTTAACATGTTTTCAATTACCAAGCATGCAACCTAAGAAAGTTCTTGACAGTTTTCCGTCAGTGAGAACTGCATTAAGCTCGGTTTCCCTTTTTCTTTTACCTTCTTTAATCACAGTGGAGCCCTTATCAAGTGGGCTGCAGCTTAAAAGCGGTCTCCCCTTTTCTTCTTTGACTATCTCAGGCTCAACAACACCATTTATTTTGCTGGGAAGACAAGCCAATCTTGTTTTGTGTGGGTGTTCCTTTCCTCAAACGCTGCCTGGCTTACCTGTATCTCCAACTTCATCAACCTCTTGATGAAACCCATACTGGCCCTTCTGCTGATAAGGTAAGCCAGGCAACGAGATATATCCATCATTCACCTACTTAACGTGCGTGCACACACACACACACACACACACATGAGAGGGGGGATATGTAGAAGGAGAGGGGAGGTATACTATAACAAGATTAGGATTAGAAATGTGAATGAAATCACACCCTCTGCTGCCACCCAAGTAATCAAACGGCCTCAAACAAAAGAGTAGTTCATTTAGTGCCACTAATTCCTGCTTGGTGGCTTCACAGCATTGCAGTCTCATTATTGTATTAACCCCCACACCTCCTCCCCCATCTACACACACACACACTCACTCACTCACTCACTCACACACACAAACACACACATATACACACACACACACACACACACACACACACACAAATGCACAAAACCTCATAAATTGTGTTGTGGGACTGCTGCCAAAGCGGAGCCTGGGTTCAGCTGGGTAGTTAATCATCTCCTATAGCTTGTAATTTGTGTAAACAATGTTTGTTTGCGCACCAAGAGAGCGAGGGCCCCCCTAGGCTCTAGTTAGCTGTGATGTGGCACCGTACCTGGGAATAGTAGTTCATGTGCGAAAGGGCCAAAGGTTGCAAGGTGTTCATAATTGACTCCCTGTGCCAAGTACGAGTGAAAGCATGGAAAATAACTCGCCAGCGTGGAATCGGTTGTCATGACAGTGCTCCTGGGGGGTGGAGTGGTGCGGAGCGTGAATATGAACAGAAAGATTAATTACGCTCAGGAGGAGAGGGTTGATGCTTGTGTGGGCAGGTGTATATGATGTGTGTGCGTGTGTTGTTGCATCAACTAACATTGGTCCATCTGTGGTTATAAACCGTATCAAGCAGCAGACCTTCTGACCAACATCGCCACATGAAACCCGCCAGGACCTTTGAATGATGTAATTTCTTTTGCATCTCTTGGTTGATTTCCACGGTCACTGTGTGCACAAGGTCATTTAGTTTCTGATCAATAGCTTGTATCGAGCCTACACTCCTCTCACCAACCCCTGTTTCTGAAATGGCCGTTAAATCGATGGGAACAAATGAAATTAAGCTCCTGGGCGGCTCTGAGGAGCAAATGATCTTCCTGTGATTAATAACACACTGTAAACGCATCTGTGCTGGGTATATCACATCAGAGAGTATTTCCTTGCCTTGGCTTGTTTCCTTGGGGTAAGACTAAGAGAATAAAGCCGTGGTAATGGTGTTTATCTGAGGAAGCACCATTTGGTAGAACATTAAAAAAAAGAACAAATGGTTTTGTTTGTACAGATGTAAGTATGTTGCTTTTAGAGACTATGATTATAAAGTTTGCAGTTGAGCTCATAGGACTTGGTTTTACAATCCCGTATTGTAATCCGCAATCATTCTTTCAGTGGGGGTAGGGGGCAAACACTTCACTGGGTTCATCAGGTGGGCACCCTCTTTCCTTGGTGTTTCGCTGATAGGCCTATGCAGCAACAGCACTTCAAGAGGATCAGTTGAGTCGAGGTTCCTTCTGTCAAGGATTCAGTCCTGTTTATGCAGACTGTGAATAATAACCAAACTTCAGAAGAGTCGGTCGATTCCAGGTTTCTTCTGTCAATGATTCAGTCCTGTTTATGTGGACTGTAAATCATAACCAGCAGCAACAGAACTCCAGGAAGATCGGTTGAGTATACATTTCTTCTGTCAATGATTCAGTCCTGTTTATGTGGACTGTAAATCATAACCAGCAGCAACAGAACTCCAGGAGGATCAGTTGAGTCCAGGTTTCCTCTGTCAATGATTCAGTCCTATTTATGTGGACTGTAAATCATAACCAGCAGCAACAGAACTTCAGGAGGATCATTCGAGTCCAGATTTATTCTGTCAATGATTCAGTCCTGTTTATATGTACTGTAAATCATAACCAGCAGCAACAGAACTCCAGGAAGATTGGTCGTGTCCACGTTTCTTCTGTCAATGATTCAGTCCTGTTTATGTGGACTGTAAATCATAACTAGCAGTGGGAGTAGGGGTAGAAGCTTCAGTGGGGTCATCAGGTGGGCACCCTCCTTCCTTGGTGTTTTGTTGATAGGCCCACAACACCTTCTTTTCAGCCAGAGCCAGTTGCTGCTTCGCTTGGCAGCCTCTGTCGGTGACATCCCTCCCAACAGCCTAGTGGTTGACATCACACCACAAAACCCCTGCAGCTGACCTCCACAGGGAGCTCCTATGTTCTCCAGCCCTTTTGTTCTGCTTCAGTTGCTAGATTGGAGTACTTCAGCTTTTTGCGTCTGTGTGCTTCGCCTACTGCATCCTCCCATGACACAGTCAGTTCTATGATGAACAGGGCCTTTTGTGAGGCTGACCACAGGATCAGATCCAGCCTGAGACTGGTTGTAATGATCTCCAGTGGGAAGGTGAGCGTCTGGTCTAGATTGACCTTCATCTTCTATCCTGTGCTGTATCCAGTAAGCTTGATTCTTTTCCTGCAGTTGACCTCTTTGGTACCTTTCCTGCTGGTACAAAGGCCATGGTGTTTGAGAAGCCAGGGGCTCAGGGAGAGAGGGCATTGTTGTTAGTCCTCCTTTCTTCCAACACTAGTTGCCAGTTTCCAGTTGCCAAAGGACCTGGTTGTGCCTCCAGGTGTAGCTTCCTTAGGTGAGGCTGGTCTTGCAGTCAGTGAGTATGTGCTGGAGGATTGCTGGTGTTTGGCAAAGGGGACATGATAGGTCTTCGCCAAGCCTCTGGTTCAGATTCTTGGGACTGGGAAGAACATTGTAGATGGCTCTGATGATGAAGCTAAGTCTGCCTCCTTTCATTTTCCAAAGATCCCTCCAGGCAAGCTTCTGGTGTTCAAGATTTCCCTGTTTTACCTGTGAGACTGCCTTTGCACATCGTTCTGCCTCCTCCTGCTGCTGTATCTCTTTTACCACCATCCCTCTCTTCTGGGCAGGTGTGCTCTGTGCCACGTGGGTCTACTTGTGCCTAGCCCAAAGCCGCCTCATCCATGCTGCACTTGACCCACAGTATCTCCATGCCTGAGAGCAGATTTTGCCTGCTGCACCGCCTCAGATGGGTTCCATTTTCTGCCTGCTGCCACTCTGGGCACTGCTGCCCAAATTGTGATGTCCTGAGTTTCTGTCAGGGTCATCTCCAGCCTTACCTTGGAACATATGTATTCTTCAGTTAGGCTTGTGATAGGCATTTCCAGTTTCCCGTTCCCATAAAAGAGAGCCATTTCTTGATGTATGTACTAACTATTCTCTCCATTGTCTCAATTTTGGTGATGGGAATCTCATAAATCTTCTGAGGCCACATCAGACAGGGGAGCAATCCAAACAGCAGGCAGCAAAGTTTCAACTTACCTGGAGGTATGGTCTTGTCTATGTTAGCAAGGCCTTGATGATTGCCTCCTTCATATGCTTAATCTGGTCCTTAGTCCTTAAGGCTTGCATTGTACCACCACCTTAAGCTCTTGAATGGCATCTTTGATACTGTTGGTATGAGTGTTTCATCAATTTGGAATCTCTGGTCTTTGAGCTTTCCTTTGATAATGAAGATGGTCCTGGATTTGCTTGGCTTAAGCCTCATCCATGCCCATGTTATGTTGGAATGAAGTTATTCCAGGAGTTGCTTTGTACATGCGATGGTTGTGGTCAGAGTGGTCATGTCATCCATATAGGTGCGGATGGGAGGCAGTCGTTGTCCAAACTGCAGTTGTTCTCGTCCTACCACCCATTTGGATCCTCTGACGTTCAGTTCCATGGCCATTGTAAAGGCTAGTGGGGACATGGTGCATCTTACCATTATTCCTGTTTCCAGGGATTGCCAAGACATGGTGTACTCTGATGTTGTGAGGCAAAACTGCAGATCTTGAAAATAATTTCTGACCAGTTTTGTGATGGTCACTGGAACACTGGAGATCTTAATGTTGCATTCCTCGAACTTGCCAATGTTTTAGGATCTATCCTGCATACTATCCTCTTTGACACTTGCAGTGCTCCGCTCTTTTCCTTGTAGAACGATGATCTTGCCCTCTCCTTCATAATTCGGGCTTTCTGTCCTCTGTAGTCTTGCCAAGTATTCTTTTAGGTCTGTTTGCAGTAGGTTGATTCCCCCGTCTCTACTCTGTTGAACCTCCATTGCTTCCTCAAGTCCCTTCTCTCCTTGACTAGGTGCTTGATTTCTTGTTACCTTCTGGACTTGGGTGAGGTTGCCGTTTTATTCTTCCTTGGGTCTCTTGCTCCAAACCTCTCTACCCTGTATTCATAAAACAGGTTGCTCATCCTCTCCAGCTTCTTGTCTGCTATTCCTTGAAATCTTTCAAGGATCTTGCTCAGATCTGCATTGACCATTTTCCACTCTTTTTTGCTGCAGGACTTTGGCCATTTCACATGTGGCCTGTATCCTTGGATCTTATCCATCACATGTTGTGTCTGGATTGGTTGGAGATTCTCAGATGTTGTGGATTGTTATGGAATTTTCCAACTTTAGGGGTTACAAATTGGGTTACACTGGGTCAAGTCTGGGCCTTGAGGTCACACTGTAATGCTAAAGCAGGAAGGGGACATAGTCTCCTCTCCTTGAGACTCCAGCTGTCTGTGATGTTTTGGGGAAAGCAGAAACCTCTCTGATAGAGGGTAAATCAGCATTGCCATGGTCACCAAGGTCGGAGGAGGCTTTCCTAGACAACACAGATAGGTGGATGCGTAGATTCTATTGACACAGTCAGACATTCAAACCAAAACAGCTGAAGTTCCATGCAACGTGACATAAACTGTCACGGGTAAGATGCAGTTCCTTGTTTAGAAACTAGTGAACCAATTAGACTCATTTTTCATATTGTAGGCTGATAAAGACTAGGACTCAGACCTTTAGGGGCCAGAACAGAAAGAGACAGCATCAGAGCAGAACACTGGTGTTTACTGTTTTCGGTTCTGGCCAAGTGCTTCAATAAACCTTTTCAGCTTTAAGACATCAGGCTCGTGTCCACTTTTCTCCACCGAGGTGCTGACCATCGCTCCAAATATCCACAACAGTGGATGACTTACCTTCCTCTACAACCAGGATATTGATACTTGGCGGACTGTGGGTTGTGTCCTGCCTCTGAGCTTCATTCGACTGACTTGACCCTCTCAGGAGATACTGGTTGATACGAAGTCCCAGTCTCACCTGCTTCAGGCATTTCATCCAGCCTTAGTGTATTCTTAGGCCTTGGAGAGATGTTACCTTGGACCAGCCACAGCTACATGTTCAGAGCTCGTGTCTAGCAGCTGTTGTCTCTGTGCCAATTATGTGATTATTGTCATTTCCGTTCCTGTGTCTGTTACCGTTGTGTCAGCCGATGAGCCATCTTCCGCCCCTGCTCTCCCTGGCTCAGGGTTTTTTTTCTATTTAATACCAGGAGAATACCGGGAATCCTGTGACATCAGAGGACAGTTTTTGAGAGAAGGAATAACAAAGTGGCACAGGAGTTTGTCCTCTGAGGTTGGGTGTTTTATATAAAGTAGGATTAGGGGCTTAGCTAGATAACTAAAATGATTATGCTACATTTTGCTAATACTGATATTGATTTGTAAAGTAACAATTATCAGTATTATTTTGGAATATGACTGTTATCCATGTTATAGGCAGCTAATAATAAACAAGATCACTGTGAATTTCCAAAGTTGGCACTACAACAAAAGTCACATGCCCATAAACTGTGACATCTAGCTAAACCACTGAAAATCATGTGATTCATGACATTTGAAGCATTTTCTTCTACTTCTTTTTCATTCTTAAAGTGAAATGGTGCAATCTACACTGAAGCACGATGAGGAGTAGTATTTGGATAACTCTCTGATTAGTTGCTGATACTATCAGACCCCCTGTACTGAAGTCAGTCAGCGAAGTTCAGCTGATCAATTTCAAACTTTAAACTAACTTCAACTTGAAGCAGACCGTATTGGGTAAAATATGCCCAGCTGATGAGTATCAAATTAACTGTGTGACTGCTTGTTTAGTGAGTTTTTCCAGATGTGACCTGAATATAATTGATTTAGCTGTTTACTTCAACATTGTTCCAACTTTCACACAGTTTTCACAGGGCCAGTGCTTGCTGTGCCCTCAGCAGTTGATGTATAATGATGGTAGATGTTTTATGCTAAGGCTTTTGTGTACCAACCATGAGAATTTCCTGCCAAGGCTGGATGAGGTGGAGGATAGTCGAGGTATCTTGTATTGCTTTTGAGAAAATTTGTTTTGGTTTTTGAATTCACTACCCTAAAACATTTCCTATACAAGGCATTTTTTAATGATTCCCAACCTTTCTTCATGAAGATGTGGGACTTAGGGTGTATCTCCATAAAGCTCACTTGTATTCTTACAGCTAGGCCAGGATTTGAAAAATGTGGAAAAGAAGTACTAAGTATAAATAAGTAAAATAAGTATAAATAAAAAAGTAAGTCTGATGTTCAAAAGGCAACAGCAGTGAGTCTTACATCTGATATGTGGACATCCACTCATGTATACATACTTAGCTGTGACCTGTCATTATATGGGATAAAATTAAGAGTTTTGCACTACCTTCTTGGTAATGCAGCCATTTCCTAAAGTTCAAAAAACAATTTTCACCACTCAATCCGTGTAGTTCATGTGCTGGAATTCGCTCAATCTCCCTGTCTGTTTTTAATGTCATCATCATTATCACTTCATTAAATCAGAATGGTCTTTTTCATGTATTTTCACAAGCAATTGATTCTAGCACTGGTTGCCAAGAGAAATGGCAGGACCTGTGTTTTCGGTCCCGCAGGGGCTGAGGTCCATGGCGCCAGTGTGGCCATCCCACAACCCAATGCTTTGCTTTTTTTTGCACATAGAACCTCTCTTTCTGCAGCTGCACAGATGGGTTGTACTCTTTTATTCATAAGGGCTACACTAACTTTGATCTGGCTTTGCATTTGCAGCATGTGTCAGATTGAGATGGAGGGAGAATTGGTGGGAGGGGATGAGCGGGAAGTGGGAGGTGGTCCTATTGGCCAGACACCTTAACTGCTCCCAGTGCCTCTTTTCTATGCTCCTCAGTTCCTCCGGGCCCTGTGTGCTTTCTATTATGCATGAGTGTCATAACCAGTAAAGTCAATCTCCTGGCCACAGACACAGGGTGGACATCCCCACAGCTGTATGAGGGGGGGATTTTGTTGGATATACAAAAAGGAAACACATAGTATAGACTTTGGTTTCTTTTAACAATAGTGACAGCGCCAACTTCAAACTGGGGAATTTGAATCCCTAAATTTTCATAATTGCCCTGCTAAGCCCTGCTCCCCTTAGTTACTGTTGCTATGGCCTTTTGGAGCTTTCCAATGTAGCATGGCACGAGTGCATTTTACAGTGAAAATAGTAGCAGATTTCCATTTGAAATATGCCGCAAGTGTTGAAACAATGTGTTCTTAATTTCAGACAGATGTAGAGAAAAGTATGCTTTTTTTGGTTATTTTTGTCACTTAGAGATTTTTCAGCTAGCTTGCTGACTAGCTAATCAATGTTTATTTAGTGACAGTATTGCCCATAACTATGTGAGTTGGTTGAAAGTTGGTTGCTTTTAGCTGACTTCTTAATGTCTCCAACTAACTGTAATATGCATTTGATGACTACGGATGATGAGTTAAAAGGTTAAAGGCTAAAAATGGCAACAAGTAGGATCCACAAACTGTTCTTTCCTCCCATCTTCAAGGACTAAAAATGGAAACAAAGGAACACCGTTACTTTTGTATTGCAGGATAGAGCAAGTTACGGTTATTTTTTTGTGCTTCTCCTACTGTGACATGTCAAAATGTCTTCTGTGAAAAACGCCTATTGTTAGGGCTTATATTAGAGCAGACAGATACATTGTGTATACCATTCCTTACACTTTTTCTTGTATATTTTTGCTTTTGTAAATGCAACCCCCCCCCCCAAAAAAAACAAAACACAAAACTCTCCAAACTCTTCAGATAGCAAGTATTGCTATTGCTAGCCCCATGCATAACACTTAAGCATGTGGATAAATCCAAAGCTTACAGGCCTTCTGTGCATTTAGCCATGATTGAACAATTGCTGTTTGGGGGAGGTGGTAGCAAAAATGGTCAATTGATATCAAGTTGATAAAAGAGCATGCAAAAAGAAAGCAGGGTTGTAAAAAGCCCATTATGTACTTTTTCATTTGTTTATATTTAATATCATCTTATAATAAGGCTCACCAACAGGATAGAATTTATAGTCTCATTTGCCCTTAAAATATGTTGCAGGAAGCTGTGATTCATTTAAAAATACTAATAATTGCCCTGATCATTTACAGTATATTGTGTGTTTGCCTACCTGTGCTGTGGTTGGACCTAAGAGAGAAATGGTTTTCTTCTCTGCTTCGAGCCCAAGCCCATTTATTAAGGTGTGTTTATCATTCATAGTGACCCAGGTTAAGTGTCCTGAGAATTATATTTAAGGCTGTGGGTCCCAGTTGGCAATTAAGTACAATTCATTACAGCAGACACACAGCCCTACAGGGGAAAAGGTAACTGCCGTGGCAAAACACTGTAGCAAGCAGGGGAGAGAGAAACAGATGAGAGAGGAGTGTGAGGAGCGTGAGATTGATATAAAAAAGAAAAGCAGGAGGAATTTGTGTTGGAGGTAATGAAAGTGAGAAAAGAAGCAGTTTGTGTAGAATGGAGGTGTGTTTTGAGGAGAGGAAGAGTATTAAAACAAAGAAAAACAATATTTTTGCTTGAAAGAGTTAGATCAGACAGAGAAGTGGAGCTGTATTTACCAGTCATACATAGCTTGGCTGCACCCTCACCTGATGGTGTGGTCTGTCAGTGTTGGCACTCCTCTCAGAGAGAATTTCATGCCTTTCATTTGTTGCATTTTGATGTTGAGAGTGTAAGATGTTCTGGTATTTTCTTGCCCTGCAGAATGTTGCCCCAATGCTGGCAGTCTTTTGAAGATGCAGCCCCCAGCTGGTAAGGGTGGACTGTTCAAAAAGCTTTTTTTGTTTACCATATGGAACATACCTAAAGCACTTGAAGTAACTCAATTCCTCATTTAGACCCTGAGTCATGTTTTGAGTAAGCAAACAACCTTCACACCCGGCAGTGGACTTGGCTCAAGTCAGTAGTGTTGTATTGATTGCCCTTTGCTAACACAGTATGAATGGCCTTCAACTTTATGTTTCATGTTTTTAAAGTAATAATTTGACTTTTTTATCGAGGAAATTGTCAGGGGATGCTACTCTCTATAGCAACATTATGTAATACAATTGTATAGATACTACTTGCTGACATAAACTCACACTGCCAGATTTACTGAGCATTTTGCATCTAATTTCTCATACATTGTGAGTCTGGAGTCGTGCGTGTTATTCATCAAACATGCGCAGCAGCCTGGAAGTGCACTTCCTGTCCTTTGAGGTGCACTCTGCATGTTTAGTGGTTGGAAAATGATTGAATATGTGTGGTATTCATATCGCAACAAATGCACTCATAGTTGTTACAACCCAAGTCATTACTTGTTGTAGCTGCATTTCTTTGTTTTTAATTGGGCATACATTTTATAAGGGCTCATTTTGTACCAAGTAAGCATTAATTTGCAGATGGAGTAATTACATAAACTCACCAGTCACCCCCCCAAAAATCACAAAAGTCACAAAAGAACTACAGTGATAAATTGGCCAGGCTGATACATCAGCTGATGTAGCTTATTGCAGGTACAATGTTTATCAGTGTTTATGTTTATGAAAAATGTCAAATATATTGTAGTTTGAGGTCATTCAGAAACACTAACTTCATCACAAAGTTCATCCACCAGTACATACACTGCTCACAATTCTTTAATTATCAAAAAATAATACAATGTTGTTTGTTTATGTAAAAAAACAAAAGGACAAAAAGCAAAAAATATCAACTGATATATTGTTATCATTATCAAACCTTCAAATATCAGTATTGGTATCAGCCTTACAAATTCATCACTGGCTGGGCTCCACTGTTGACTTTTATGTGTTATGCACTCCACAGCTATTCAAACAGTAAGTCAAAACCAGGCTGAAACGCAGTATTTCACTGCCCTTGCTGGTGGAAAGTTTCAAGCCACACCCAGCAAGTTTGGGTACATACATCACAGCAGCAAACTGAGAAGTAAAACCACAGGGAGTTGACAAAAACAAGATATTCGGGGAGTGTTAAGTTAAAATTCCATATTACCTGAAATGGACCATTCCAACTGTCACATTATGTTTGTTGTCTGTAGTCAGCCTTCCAATCTTTGCTGTGATCTTGGATTGAGTCTTTCAGAGTAGTCCAATGGCTCCAATTGGTTCTCTGCTTGCCAATAGAACAAACAAACAAATAAAGATACAGCCAATCACTCCACCATGCATAAAAAGTGATTTTTTTCCTTGGCTAGTTGACAAAAGACATAGCTGGAGTGAAATATGTACTTTTTGATGGAACCAGTAAATACCCCCCAATCAACATGACCAAAGATTGGAAAAAAAGTATTAATAGTTCCAAGATGAGACATAGTAGTTAGTCATTGACATTAGACCCTTCTGTTGATTTATGGTAGCAGTATTGAATCTTTACAAATGATGTTAAATTTGGAATTGCCCTCCGTGGTACTGTAGAATCTGGCCTTGACATTAAACACCTGAGGACCTCTCGCGCCATTCCCAATTCACTCCTACATTCAACATAATGTGAACGGCATGGTGGGTGTTAGGAGGTGCTATTTATTTTACACAGAATGAAATCAATAAAATCGAGCTCCCTTTGTAAACTGAATTGCATTGAATCTGGAGCGCCTTATTGCACCAATTCCACCCGAAAGTAAACAAAACATAAAAATGAAGAAAAATCTTAATTCAATATGAGACTTGTTCGTCTATTCATCAACATTTTCTGAATTATTTGAACGCTCCATTGATCTCTTTGTAAATAGGCTTCAGTGTATTCATAGAGCCTGTTTTGTGATGAAAAGACTTTTTGTTGTTTGTAAAACTTACTCACCCTGCCTCTTCTTTTCAGATTCTTCAAAGGCCCTTTGGGGTGAGTATGAAAAGGAAATATACTGATCACTGCATGCATTATTGTGAGACAAAATCATATCTAACCATACAGTTCATGAATACGGCACTATTCCTGAATGTCAGATTTTAAATACCTGTTTCACAAACCTACCACCCCTTCAACCTCCCCCTTCCCTCTGTTTTCTTTCTCTGCCTCACCTTCCTTCCGGCTTCTCCTTGCTATAATTATTCATCCATTCAGCTTTCTCATTGCATGCACATTGGCTAAGAGGTGCTGTAATCATTTTTTTGATGGAAGGCATTTTTCCCTGTAATCCAACAGAGTGTATGCCAGGTCTCACTCCGGGTCTTTTCATATGGAGGCAGAAGAGGCTGTGCCTCTGGAGGCTTAGCATTCTTAATCTGAATAGCTTTTTGCATTTTCTACCGTCACTGTCAACACTGCATGCCCTCTCAACAAAATGCCACACAAAGCTGACAGTGTTTGAGCTGCGTTCCAATGCTTTTTATACCTACAAGTTAATGCTGTACAAGGTTTTCTACTGAAAGTATACTGCTGATATTGTAACATTAATAAGTGACTTTACTTCTTGTCATTTAGTAATCACTCAACTAAAAATTCATTTTGAATCTTACTTTCTCTTTTGCTTGCTCTTCTTCTTTGTCCAGATTATAAGATAAACACTTTCAGAGCTGAAATTGCTGAAATAAACACAATGAGTAAACAATGCCGTAGCTGCATATTACAGTCTATACGTTGGATTTGGTTTTCGTTTGTGCAGAAACTGTCAAATCATTAATATTGCGTTCTTGCCATATACTTATTTGAAAAAGGCTTTTTGAATGGGAACATAGTGGCGGGTACGACATTAATGATATCTCCGACTGTCAGAAATGTCTCATATTTTTGTTTACCTTTTCGCAAAGTGAGGATACCTACTATTAGTTTGTGTTGTTGATGCTGCAGTTCTGTATTCAGCTCTCTAGACTCTACCTGCCTGCTCCTGCTGCTGCCGCACATCACTTCAGGAATCTGATGAACTGTACCAACCTCAGATTAACCTCCAACCCTGTCTTTCTTTTTCTGCAATCCCAGACCATCACTGGAGGTGAGTCATGCGCACACACACTTGGCACATGGGAACTAGTTTGCACACACACCTACACACACACTCTCTCTCTCTCTCTCTCTCTCTCTCTCTCTCTCTCTCTCTCACACACACACACACACACACACACACACACACACACACACACACACACACACACAAACACACACACAGTGAAGTGAAGTTGCTCATTGACAGGGTTATAGAGAGGTTTAAAATCCACCTGCCCTCCACTGTCAGACAGGCCCTGCTAAGTCTGAAGTTTAATAGACTTGGAGCTCTTGGAGCAGCACCGAGGATATTTTAGGATATTCAAGTGCAAGCCCAGTTAAATCTCTCAAACAGAAATTTAATTTGAAAGTCCTTATCCATGAATCCATTTATAATAATGATATAGAAAAGAAAAGTGACTACAGTATTTATTTGTTTTTTCATTAAAGAAACATTAAACTCGCTCCTCAGTCTTTTGAGCTTTAGAATATAGAAAGCTTTAATATAGAAATAATTTATTTCAATAACTATAAAAATAAATTCTCACTTATTGTACACCTCAGTGTCTTGCTTAAGGACACTTGAGCAGATAAGATGCTTGCCTTCATTGAAGCCACAACCTGGGTCTTACTATTGAAGTACAGTCCTTGTCTCTATATCCAGTACCATCCTGGTGCCTGAGTACCTTTGCAATTTCGGCAAAGTCTACTTTTAGCAAAGAAGGCTGGGAAGACTAAAGTGACTGGGTTTGATGGTGTGTAGTTGATAATGCACATATGAATACATTTTTGCACAAGTTTAAATAAGAATAAACTAAATCTTATTTAGTAAAAACAGAGATTTCTGAAATTATGAGAAACAGCCATTCGTTCTTAGTCACTACCCACATCTCCTGTGAGAATAAAGATCAGTGAAGAATCAGTGTTGGCAGAAGTGCAATCTGTGCTTTGTGTGTTAGCATAGATCATTAACTGTTTTCCCTAAGGGGATAAACATTCTTATTACTACATGCATTCATATGAATTAATTCTTTTTTGCTTCTTTGTTAAATCTAGACTCTACCAGGTTGTTTCTTGTTCCAGTGTGTCTCATTTAATACTAATGCACCATTAGTTCCCTTAGTTAGTCTAAGTAAAGCATTATTCAAGGAAACTGACGTGTTCCTTAAACTGTGCTGACTAATAGAGAGACCAAACCCCTACCAAGGCTCAAACAGCAAAGTTTTGGCTTTGGACTTTAGCTTTTGACAACTTCATTTTTATATTTTCCATTTTTTGGACAGATATCTGTTTCTAAGAGGGAATTAGTTGAAAGAGGCAGATAAAAAGGTTTCATGCCAATTTTGAAGCACTTCAACTGCAGTGTGGTGAATCAGAATTTGATTATCAACTCAGACCTTTGCCTCACTTGTTCTCATTCACTCCAAAATGCGCACTCCATTCTTTACACCTCAGTGCTGTCACAGCTATATATTTACAGAAATAAACACAGAGAACCCTAATAGAGTTTGATTGATCATTGCACAGTACGTAGGTCTATTTTCGCAACAGGAATATTACATTGCAAGCCTAAGTGAACTAGCTTCATTGCAGGCTGTACTGTACTGTATGTGTCCGTGTAGCCACATGGATCTGTCTGAACTCTGCATACACTGACACAAGTTGTAGCATACAAAACTGCATGCCTGTGCATTGTTTGTTGTTTGCTTCTGTTTTGGAGCAAACCTGAGCTCTTTTGAGGCCTGACTGAGAGTGACCAGAACAGAACCAAAAGCAGAAAGCAACAAATGCATCTACTAGCAAGGTACAAGTTGTTCACGTTTTGCATTACTTTACATAAAGCCATAAGAATGTTTATCTGTGACATGCTGAAAACATCAGTGTCAAAAAACCACAAGTACAATTTTTTTTTAAAAATGACGCTCAATCAATCAATCTAGCTAAGGTTAGCTAACTCTACCTAGCATTAGCCACAAGACTGTAACCACAAAAGTCCTGAGTGTATAGAATTGCAGATAAGTTTTTTTTTATTTGTTATAAATTCTGAAAACTTGAATAAAATTCAAACTAAGTAAAACTAAATTAAACTTCAAAAAAACAACCAATTTGTATGAAAACTAATGTGCCATTGCCCTCTTCAAAATTCCGTTAGCTGACATTAAAAGGTTTACCAAAAGCACTATAATTTTAAAACCATTTAAACCATTACAACTGACAATTTTTTTGAAAATGAATTCACTGTCATCATTTGAATTAAGTTACTGTATCATCTTATATCAAATGTAACAGTGTTTTGGAGCCAAACCATGAAACAAATGCACATAGGACTTACTAACTTTTCATTGTGTAACTCCTTAAGATTTTAAGAAGAATACAGTTTGATGTATTTGTGTGAAATCTCTGTTTATGCACTTTATTTTCAAGGTTCACCTTTGCTGGTTTCATTCGAGCCCTGAATGAGCTTCTTTCTAGCTGTTCAGTAGTTGCAAACCAACACGTCTGCTAAGTGAATCATAAGGCAGGCCGTTTTTATTGTGCAGACGAAAACTGTCACATTGATCTTAGGGATGAGTCAATAACCTTCACACAACAAAGGTGATTCTGAATTGCTTAAACTTCAGTGCTGTGAGCTGCGTGTTTGGTTTCACACATGAGGGAGGTATTTTCAGGCAATGAGTAAGCCGAGTGGACTCTCACGATTGTTGTTTTCAGAGGTAAATGTTAAAAACATTCCTCAAGGACACCTAGCAGTTGATAAACCTAGCTATCACGCAATAAACCAAGACATGAAATGAGATTAGTGCAACTTTGTAATTGTCCCCAACAATGAAATCAGGTGAGAGACTATGGATCGACCATCATCGGTCCATCCAAATGTCACACACAATATCTCGGATGCCAGTGATTGGATTTTAATAACATTTTGCTTGGGTGGAGGGGGGATGAGTGTCATTTCTTTCCTTGTGGCATTTTACAAATTACACTGATTAACCAAAGGCAGTACAACAATTGCATGATATTCACATCGACATCATGCACAATATCTCAGATGGACACACGATGATGGAATTATATGTTTCATTATGCCATTCATGCACCGTAAAACTTGCTGCAGGTGCTACTACAACATCATTTATGAAACAGTACATTAAAAAATACTGAATATATCAATGAGCAGTATATCAAACTATATATAAATCTAATGATATATTGAGTAAATTATACTAGTATTAATAAAGTAGTCCAAAGTTATATTGAATTATAAATATCAAATGAAGAAAACTAAATTATACAGAGGGTACATAGATCATATTGAATATAGTGACAAAGAATAAACCAACGCCACATTGGTTTATTGCTAATTATCAAATATTAGCATGCTTACACACTAAATTATCAAATATTAGCATGCTTACACACTAAACTAAGATGGTGATACAAAATAAAACTGAATGCAGAAAATTAGCATGCTACCAAATCCCTGCAAAACTAATGATACTCTCTCAGCTGTACTTTGTGTTTAGTGCTAATTATCAAATATTAGCATGCTTACACACTAAACTAAGATGGTGATACAAAATAAAACTGAATGCAGAAAATCTCAGACAATTCATATATCTAACAATAGTATTAATATAATATTAACATAATAGTAGCCTATTAACAGTCCAAACCTTTGACTGGTAATGTACATAGAACAACAAATACAGTGGAACATGGAACATGGAACTATTTAACAAACAAACAAATTAACAAACCATTTATCAAACAAATTATACATATATTGAGTAATAAAATAGCAAATGTAGCTATTCAAACATTTTAAACCTGCATTAAGCAATATTTTGATATTAATGGAATAGTTTGACATTTTGGGAAATGCACTTGTTTGCGTTCTAACTGATACTTAAAGGAGAAGATCAATACCACTCTCATAAATGTCTGTTCAGTATGAAGTTACAGCCAGCAGCAGGCTGGCTTAGCTTAGCATAAAGACTGGCCAAGACGTAGTCCTGGACATAACCCCTTGTAAATAGTTTGCACACAATGTATTCTACTGACTTCCTTTGACATTTCCCCTAGCCACCATGAGGTAGATATTTATGGTTGTGAGTTAAAACCCCCACAATATATTTTGGCATTTTTAAGATATTACATATTTTTCTGAGTCATTTCCTGACAATGTTGATTAGCCACACTGTTTGCCAAATATTTTTAAATAAATAAAATAATGAATAAATAAATAACTTAATTTTGTGCTCAACATTCAAAAATTTAAGCGTTGCTAAGAGAAATCGATGGTGGATTAGTGGAACGCTACAGTCATACATCATCCTCATAAAATCCCTTTGTTTTTGTGAGTGTCACATAGGCCACTGATACAGTATCAGGCGCCTGTGTTTCAAACTAAATAGGCTATTTGCTGCAGACGTGGTGCTGCAACAACGGATTAATGCTTAAAATATAAATAATGTATTTTAATGAAACACTGTCCAACCAAAATTGGCACAGAAAATAATGTTTAATGTGGTTAAAACAGGTAAGTCAGTAAATGAGTCTGTATTGATCTGTAAATGAATGTAGGTGATTGTTATAGTATCTGCTGTCCACAGCTGCTTTATACTGTATGAAAAGCTTCTCCTTCAGTTCATTAAATCCCTGCAGCATCTGAAGGAAGCAGGACTATGTTGATAAATCCGCAGCCTCTGAGAAGTGCTGCACAAGAGCACAGTACCGTTACACACGGCTGTTCACTGTTTACCTTCACCTGTTTACCATTAAATCACCTGATGACACCAGGATGCAACAGTATAACGACACACACCTCTACACACATCAGACTGGTTGGTTATAACTCGATATTCTGCTTTTTTATGAAGACGTCGGGTTAGTAGGGCTCATCACAGCCTCTTTGCCAACTTTCTTTTTAGCAAACATTGCGTCTCATGTGTCATTCCTGAAACACATTGCAGTGCAAACGCAGTTGTGTAACATTAATTACTAAACTATGTGACCATTTATGAGGTGAGTTACATTAGAATTATTGCTGAACTAGCATTGGTCTGATATAATCATATAAACAACCTCACCAAATCAATTTCTTTATTTTTTTTATTAAAAAATCATTATTATAGTAACTAACTAATGAAAAAAACTACTCCATCTGTCTTTGGCTGCAGATTTTTGATGATGTGTGTTCATGGGTGACCACACCCCCATTCTCTGTTTGAGAAAGATTGCTAACCAATAAACAGGAAGTAATACTGGCTGGAGTGGGGCTTCCAATACAGTAGCAGTCAAAAGTTTGGGAAGGTGTGTCCAAACTTTTGACTGGTACTGTATGTTGGCAACTATTGGATGGATTGCCATCCAGACAGTAATGTCCGCCACAGGAAGACTTTGGTCATAACTTTGGTGACCTCCTGACTTTTCATCTAGCGCCATCATCAGGTCAAAATTTTCATTTGTCTAATACTTTGTTTTATGACCAAATCCCTGCAAAACTAATGATACTCTCTCAGCTGTACTTTGTGTTTAGTGCTAATTATCAAATATTAGCATGCTTACACACTAAACTAAGATGGTGAAATGGTAAACATTATACCTGCTTAGCATCAACATGTTAGTATTGTCATTGTGAGCATGTTAGCATGCTACTGTTAGTATTTAGTTCAAAGCACCACTGTGCTCCACTAAGTACAGCCTCACAGAGCTGCTAGCATGGCTGTAGACACTTACTCATGTTGGAGCAAACACACTAAAATTCCTTCTAGTTATTTTAAAATAGAAGTCTGGGCCCTTTGCCTAGCTTAATTATTTATTTAGTTGCTGACAACACAAACACTGACAAAACAGAGCATCCAGTGCCGGCTGAAATATTTAGTCAGGGTAGATGACAAATCCAGGAATAGCTGAAGACTAACCTAAGTTTAGCTCCCTGTAGAGCTCAGAGATTCTGCCCACAACTAAACTCTAGTGAGACTCGGCTCAGAGTGAGAGATGACGCAGCTAATTGTTTTCCACAAGCCTCACAAGCAGCGTCGACCAGCTCACAGGAAGGGTCCGTGACCACTCGCTGGTGTCCAGGCATGTGTTAAAAGCCTTCCCACAGTGCAACATGCCCTGGACTCATTTCACACCCTTTTCATTGTGAGGGAGCCCAGCCGTGCGTGTGTAAATTCAAGTTTGATATTTCATGGTTTGTGTGTGCATGTTCAGTCACGTTCCTCTGTCATTGTCTGTGTTTGCCTTTTTTGCCTCCATGTACAGCACCTACTGTATGTCCCTGTGTGTGCATTTTTGTGTGTGAATTTGTCTGCGTTTAGGCTTGTCATCCGTGCACGGTGGCCAAGAATAAAGGCAGCTACGCCTTTCAGCAGGATTTGTGTCGCCCAGAAGATTCCTCTTAGTGAAGAACATTTTCCACACGCCTGCTCCTCTTTCCACACTCAGTGGGAGAACATTTCGCTAATCCAATTTAGAACTCGGAAAACAGATTTCTGTCATGCTGTGCCACTCTGAAAATATACTATCTTTCTATACTAATCTTTAGCAATGCTGTGCCAGTGTATGATTCTAGAAGAAATACTTAACTTTGTTTGAAAAGTTTGATATCATTGTTCTAAAGCTGTATGCCCAACTTTAAATTTGTGAATATAATCTTTACCAGAAGTGGTAGAAATCCTTTAACCATGTGTATTTTGTGTCTTTAAGATCTCATTGCTTAAGATCATGAGTAAAGATTGACAGGCAAACCAAGCAGTTCATCATCTCAGCTTGCTCTATTTGATAAAAGGGAAAGTGGGGTCAGAGAGTACATTGAATCATTAAGAGACTTGCACAAATAACCTGCTGGGGTCAAACCACTATCACTTCAAGGCTCGTTGCGCTGTCAGGATCTACAAATGTGCTTATGTGTGTAAAGTGAACACATGAGTCAAGGTTACATAGATACATCCTGTTAACCACCTGTCCATTACATTAGAGACCAGCAGATCCATAGCAGATCCATCAGTGATAGTTCAGATATGTGTGTGTGTGTGTGTTTCTGTGATGGTATGGCTGTGTCAGTGTACATTTTATCTGTAAAATAAAGTAGCGTATCACAGATTGGCTGTAGGCAGAATGGAAAACAGGATCTAATCTGATCATATTGGTTTTCCTCCCTTCTAAACATAAAAGATGGCTTTATAGCTTTAGCTGGCTATAATCATTATTGTACATGGGGAGTATTTGTCTGGCATGTTCCTCTTGACACATGCTGCAGATATACAGCATGGTGTTCATCCAGTTATATGTTGTTCCTGTTAAATATACCAGCCCTAACACTAAAACAATGTAACTATGTGGCAACATTAGTATTCCACTATAAAAATTTGGGTTTATTCATATGTTTGCAGTGAGTTCTCCTGGTCCATTATGAAAGCACATTTTCTTATCTTTCATTGTGAAATTCATTAATGGAAGAGTGGATAAATTGTGTTCTTCAGTCATTGATCACTGATTGCAAGTCTATAAGTGGAAAAAGCATTACACGGTACTTTTAGGATAGTTTTTTTTTTGGCTAGTGGAAGGCTAGGAGTTGGAGAAATAAGTTTGTGATCTGTATGACAGAAGTGAACCAAACTCATGTATTTGGAAACCCTGTGAGACCTCTGCAACTGAGGCAGGGCAGAAAATGTGGAGTGGATTTCGATGTACTGCAGGGTCTGCAGAGACTTCAACTCTCAGCCGTGTTTCCCATCAGTATAGAATTACAAAGGTCACAGTGAAAAAGCCCTTCTATTTCAAATCCTGGTTGTAGGGGTGGCACCTGTGTGCTGTATGTGCTGGCCTTCAGTAAAGCATGGGTGTGATTCTCTATATCAAACGCCCGCGTCACCTGTGAGTCACATTCTTACCTCTTGCTGTTTCATCTCATTTAAAATACTAAGCTCCTCTTTCTTTGTCTGCTCTTATACTTGAGGGCAGATTATGCAATGTGGAATTATACGCCTTGTCACTGAAGGGATCCCTCCTGGGCTACTCCT
Organism: Thunnus thynnus; assembly: GCF_963924715.1. Lineage (NCBI taxonomy): Eukaryota > Metazoa > Chordata > Actinopteri > Scombriformes > Scombridae > Thunnus > Thunnus thynnus. Next base: position 10,013,291 of record NC_089539.1, on the reverse strand, counting down.
CAGACCCGTCCACTTCATTGTGCACAAAATGGATCAGAGTTCAGTAGCTACCCTTGTCTGCTACGGCTTTGGAATAATTTGCTTAGGCTCAACATAAACTTCACCTCTGAACCCTTTCACATTAGCTGGAAATCTCTGCACTTGTCCTGCAGACTGGATTTGATTCACTGTAGAAATTAGATTTATGAGTATAGAAATTCTTTATATACTGTAGATGATTTTTCCTTGGTAGCCCCAATTGTACTTAGTTAAAGAGGTACTCCAGCTATTTATTGCTATTGCTATTGCTCCTCTATAAAGTTGGCAGACTTGTGACAGATGGATTTTAAAGAAGAATGATAAAAATCAGTGTAGCAGAGGTTGAGATATCCAAACTTTTAGTCAGTAGTATGTAGTAGTCAGTAGTATAACCACAGGTTACCTTTAAAATACTATTTTTCAAACTTTACAAGTGAGCAGTGTTGTGATAAGTCAATTTTTTAGCGTTGTCTGTTCATAATAAATTATCAAAAAATTGCAATCAGTTATAGTAAATGTAATGTAGCTTTATTCAACACAATATTAAGCTAATAAAACCAAATTAATCAATGCAGTCAGGTTAAACTAATTACGATGAGTGGAGGAAATCTTTAAAAATGAATGAAAACACATTTTATTGAATTGCAAGCACATGTTAATTAATTTGTTCACAGATATTAGGAAATTATCAGTGAAAATAAATTGAATGGAGTGATAAATCAAGCACAGCCATTACACTGGAATATCAAGTATGCTTGTGATTTATTAAATCACAGACAGATAACATTTTTCTTTTTTTGTATTTGTTTGGTGATATTTTAATAAACTTGTCTGAGCTTGAAGAAGTTTTGTTGATATAGAGCAATCTCTGTTGCTCATTCAACATTTCCTTCATTCACCCAAATCACATTTTTTCATTTAGTCCTAGCGATATCCAGCCATACATACATACGACTGCATGTACTGTACAATCACAATAATTGCGCTTTATATTCATGAGGCAATAAGAAAATATAGAATGAGCTTTCACATGTTTGTCCTCCAGCACAGTCCATACAACATAACATAACCATGGACTAAAATGCTCATAAGTTGTATATAGCATAATAGTCTTATAGTTGTGCCCCTTCAGTACCATTACTCATTTTGAAATCCACATATTTTGACTATAATACGACATATATCAGGAGAAGCTGCCCAGTGATTTTTGAGCCTGAGACACTAACTGTTAATAATTTATGCTCATTAGAAATGGCACAATAGTGGGATATATAAAGAGCCAATCTTTATTCATTAAAATAGAGGTCACCCACACTAGGTGTCTTTCTTCTGTAGATTATAAATTGCTTCTCTCTCTGTCTTTCCTTCACAGTCTCTCTTCCTCCACCCACTACCTCTCAGCGTTTGAGAAAGTCGACTGAATTTAAATGGGATAAATCATAAATCTGATTAGGTGAATATTCTCTGTGATCTGGAGGGCAATATGGAAGAAAGGTGATGAATTGAAAATGATGAGGAGACTCCTTTCATTTTTATTTTATTTTATTTTTTTCTCTTTATGTCTTGCCATCCACCACCATCCACCCCCCCATCAGGAGTTTAGTTGAATAATTTACTAGCAGGGCAATAATGTGAGGTATTTCATTAGATGGAAAAGCTCTCCGGTGTCAACGGAGATGTCTCCTAATTGAGAAGCCTTTGATGAATCCCAATCAGGAGCATGACAATTTCATCGGTCTCGAGATGTATTACAGGAACCTGTAATTTTGAACAGTTGCCACAGAGGTTTCATAATGTTCCACAAACAGTCATTAACTTGTAATTAACAATGGCTCTAGGTGGACTGAAGCACACTTCCCCAACTGAAATTAAGTTGTTGATTTTGGTTTAAAAATTTAAATAAATCAGGGTGACAAATACGATTCTTCTTTAAAGGCGACTTTGAAATAATTCTTAAAGATAGGATGGTGCACACAAGACATTTTATACCCTCAGGGAAAGCAACAACAACAACAGTAATCATTTCAGTACACAGTGCATTTCCCTTCTGCTTTACTTCAAAGAAAATAATACACTCATATTAATTGTAGCAATCCTCGTCACATTAGGCTGCAGATGCATTTCATTACAGGTTGTAAGGTCAGGAGGCAGCATTGACTTAACTACGCTTGATGACTTCACATTATTCAGTCTTACGCCATTAGCTGCAAAGGTTATTAACTCAAAGTTTTAAAGCTTTATCAGAGTTTAAGGTTAATCAAAAGGAATGACATCAAGTTATTACATGAAATGGGTTCTTTGCCGGCTCTGTTGCTCTAGATATTCTGGGAGGGATCCTTAAAGTTTTTATAGAAGCACAAAAAGGTTTTACTGACTGACAAATGATTCTGTATGTTAGAGTGTACAGAAATACTGTTAGACTGTTGAAGTTGAATAGACCAACAAAAAATGTTGTATAAATGTTTTTCAGAAGTACAAGGAAGTTCTTATTTTTAAGATAATATGGAGGCCTATATCATGCCATTTAATTTGATTGGAAAACACATTGTTATTTTGCATTGAGATCCATTCAGATCTTCCATTACACAATTCATAGAATATATGCTTATCTTTTATATAGCCACCACATTTATAACTGTCAGTACAGCTGAATTTATTGATAAAAAATACACTTGTACATTTGTTTTTTATCTAACCTTGGTGACCTTCTTAGCCAGGCACATCAGATGTAGCCAAGACTCAGTAAGCATACTGAGTGAGGAATGTTTTATCATGCCAGAGACACTGCAGAGGAGAGGCCATTGATCTGTGAAACCACAGTGTCAAACCTCTGCTCTCACTGCAAGGCTGCACGTACATGGAAACTATACTAAATGGATACTAAGGGTTTAAATACCACCTCTCTCGGTATTTTGTACTATGTGCAAAAAGGTTGGGTGACCTGTGCCAACCAACCTGTGCCAGTGACGGTGGTGCATGATGATTATGTAATAAAAGCTCATCTTAGAATTCAGACTAGTAAAAAAAAAAGCTCTCAACTAGGCTCCGTCATTTGTCTTGGTATGAGATGATGTATGGCGTCTTAGGGGTCTGTTACGCTGCATACTTGGCATTTGTCAAATAGTTCAAGGTCGGTGTGTTGACAGGGTTGTGCCTTGTCTTTTGTCTTGTTTTGGATTTTCATGGACAGGATCTTAATGTTGGGAACAACCTCGATACTGTGAGGAAGGATTTTGATTCTGCTGTTTGGTGTTCAATCTGATGGGCCTTCAAACTCAGGGATGTATTACTCAAAAAGGCCTTCTTGGATTGTATTTCATCTTCTAACCAGTACCTGAAACAACACGCCTGCACCAATGTTTTTTAATAACACAGTTTTTGGTCTCGGGGCCCAAGATAGCCATGTTCACACAGCTGGGTCATACGAAGGACCGTAATAAAAAAGTAGAAGATGGTTTTTGCAAATTCACGCTGGCCGAAAGACCGAAAAGCAGAAAAGAAAGAAGATAATTAGATCATGGATTCAGGCATGAAAGATGAGGTTTCTTCAGTCTTCCTTGTCTACAGAGCTCTGCAATCCAGGAGGAATGTAAAACTGTGCCACTCCTCTTCTATTTTGAGAGATCCCTACTGAGGTAGATCAGGCATATAGATTACCTTCCACTGGAAGTATAATGGGCATGGCCAGCTGTGAAGGAAGCCCAGGGTTGACCAAAGACCTACTGGAGGGATTTTATCTCACAGCTGGCCTGGGAACACCTGGAGATCCCACAGCTAAAGGAAGTTGCCCTGCAGAAACATGTCTGCAGTAACAGCGGCTAGCAAATGGAGATGCGAATAAATGGATTCCCTGAGGTACCCAACGATTTTCTGTCCATCTATCTATTCCCTTATGTCATCCAACACATCTTAAAGCAAGCAACACATGAGCTGCTCACATTCCAATTTCTGCCCCCCTCCCCGCTACAGCAGACAGACACACAGCCTCCATATCTCCCACAGATAGAGTATTGCAGTGACCAGCACATTTGAGCCACAAACCCCTCTATTTCTCCATTGCTCACTCTCGCTATCCCTCCATCGCCAGCTGAGCAAGGCGTCGGGATGCTATCACGCCCCAGGCAATCAGAGATACAGTCATATGTCACAAATAGGTGTCAACTCTTATTAAAGTGGGGAGGGGGTTGAAGGGAAGAGAAAACTCACTTATCAGAAAGGACATAGCTGTAACATACCCCCCTCCCTTTTCTCCATTTGCCCGGCCTGTGCTGGATATCACCTTTTTTCCTTCACAGGCCAGCGATATTTGACCAATAACACAAATGTAATACATCTCCCCTCCGCTCTCCGGCACAATCGTAGTTGATTTAATGGACCTGTTAACTGCCAGTAGAGTTTATTCAATGCTTTTTAAAGGATGGGAAGTGAGCCTGCAGGTGCAGTATGGCAAGGACATACAAGGCCTCATCTCTGCTTTCATACAGTCGCCTTGAGTATTATCAAGTTATTTGTTGGAAATTGGTATGATTGGTTGCTTTGTGTTAGTTTTGGCCTAGTTTAGCAAAGTTGCTATAGGAAAAGTTTTCATGTCTCTTATCATCTTTTTCTATATATTGCACCCGTCCCATCACCTCTAAGTATTTTGTGTTGGGTGTTTCTCAAACCAAGTTTCAGGGTCATGTTTGTAAAAGTTTTTGTTTAATTTAAACAACAAAAGGAAGGTAACATTTGGTAACAAGATAGGGATTACTTCATCTGAGGGGAGTTTTCTTAAAAACGTTTGTTTTTTACAAATTCTGTAATTAGATATAAATTGTATAAGAGCCTTTACATTAGAATAAGAATTGGTTCATTTCACAATGACGTTTGAAAATACAGTGACATCACTATGATTTAATAATGGGATATTCAAACAGTGCCAATACATGCTTCCAATTTGCACCTACATCATGTCCTTTCATAGACATGGTATTTTATCTTTTTCATTAATTGATATATTTTAAATCAGGCACAGAAGAATGAATTGACAGAGTCACTCAAGTGGCAAATCTCCCCATTCTTGCAAATCAATGAACTCTCCACCAAAGTTAAACGATCTGACATGATTTGAGAGAATGAAATCCATATCCAGCTCTTTGTGCTGGAAATAAAGTGCTCATTTTATCCAAAAGTACACTGGAGCTGAACAAAACAACAGACTCGAATTATACATCATACATGGTTTATGGTACATTGACTTTGCTGATCTATGGTGCAGCCCTTTGTAGCCTGAGGTCATGGTTACATGTGTGATTACAAACACTGCTTTTGTAGCTAACATAAGAGAGTCAGCTGTATCACACTTACAGTCACTCCATACAGTGCCTCCATGTTGAAACTGTTGTCTCGGGCTTAATGTGGTGTTATGCAGCTGTTACACCCTGCCCTTAGTCGGCCCTATAAGGCGAACAACACTCCACCATTGACCCAAAGTAAAACTTTAACAACACCTTTTAAAATATCCAAACCATGGGATTTATTAACATAAAGACATACAAAACAACCAAGACACTAAATAAAGACTATAAACAACTGTCAAAAGACAACAGCAACACTTAATAAAATCCCAGGCTGAGAGGCAGCAGTCCACAGACCAGAAGCCTCTCGCTGCAACAGCAACCTGGAGCATTTAACCACTTCCTTTCCCGGCGTTTTCCAGGTGCACCTCAGTGAGGACTAATCAGGTGTAGAAGACATGGGCGGAACAAGAGACAGAAGAGAAAAAAGGAGCAACAGCACAGGGAACACATACAGCTGTAACACAGCATAAACATCTTTCAGTGCAGAAACAGTTGTGTTGGCATATAGTGAAGAAGAAATGTGTTTGCATGTTTCTGTTTGTGTGCATGTACAGTATTTCCCTTACATATTTAAAGTTGCACACCCAAATCTGTAAACTTGTCAATGAATGCATCATGCATTATATGTTTTCTGAATGAAAAACAGTCAGCGCAGAGCTGATGTAATTATGTAAAAAATGATCAATTAATAGATAGTGTACAGTGAACTCGTTCTTACTGAATATAATGTCAGTTTCAACAATAGAATTATCATATTCATTGTTCTGTTCTTGTAGTTTAATTGAATAATCGATTTTCCTTGCGTGAATGCCACAAATATGGCAAAACATACAATTGCTGTTTGACATATTAGATGTAATTGTGCCATTTAGCCCAGTTTTCTGCTCTGTCCTGCACATGTGGCAAAGAGCCCCAGCTGTGGCCAAATGCAATTCACATGCACAATGTTTTTAAGTGCATTTCCGAGTAAAGGTTTAGGAAAACAGACAGGAGCGGCAACTACTCCCCTTTAAGCAAAAGACAAACTAGGGGATTCCTAAAATCAAACTATTTTTTAAAACTTTTATTTAACTTCCTCATACTATCTCTCATGTTTCTCTTTACCTAATAGTTGAGCAAAAAAGAATTCAACCATTCCCTCCCAATTTCCTCATTCCCTCCACCTTTCACAATCATCATTATTGCAGACCATCACCCTATTCCTTTTTCTATCTGCTCTGTGATTTTATCACTCTCACTCTTCTCCTCCATCTTCACCATCTGCCCGTTTCCCTCCTCCATGGCAGGGTAGGGGGCTCCTGGACGAAGGCTTCGTCTGGAGAGATGGAAAAAAAAATTCACTGACCGAGGACGAGTCAGCCATCAATCTTCCTCTATGCCATTCCCTCATTCACCCTCTCCTGCTCTCCTTCACTATCGCTTCCTCTGTGTCTGTTCTCTATCTCTGTCTGTCTGTCTCCCCCGTTTCCCTCTCTAATCCCATCTTCAGTCAAGGCTGGACATGTGTGATGGCCCTCCTTTCTCCTCCATGCCATCCAGCCAGACCAATATAACCCTCCACGCAGCCCTCTCCTTATTACTGCTCTGTCTAGATAGGATCTCCAGGAGGCTTCAAGCCATTGTATTTCTCTTACTGTCTGTCCTTCAGTGGCTGTCTTCATTGAATGGATCCAGTTGGGAGATGGCTTAGCTAAAGCCACAGTGGAAATCCTCAACTGATGGTTTCATAGCTTAGCTGCCACATTGGGCGTACTGTAATGTCCCTAAAGCCCTCTTTCAGACAAGACTTTCCATCGTAGCCAAGTACTAAGATGATGTTGGTTCAACTGTAAGCCAATCAACAATTAAGCTGCTTTTGAAAAACCAGGCCAAGATCCATAAAGATAAAGTTGTGGATTAGGTATAAACCTTGTTAAACACTTAAGGGTCTCAAAAAAAGGGTACTGGGTTGTGGCCTCCCATTCAGTGGCTAATGTTCATGTATGGAGCCTGGGGATCACAGAGGGGTTTTAACCTACCCTGTCAGCCTAAATTAATGAGGTAATTAAGGGCTCAGGTGGAATTAGCGGTAGACACCTTAAGTGCTCAAGCAGTAAGATAGGCAGACAGGATGTAATGCTATAGCTACTGGCATAAAAGCTGTGGTGAGGAGGAAAGGTCAAAGCAGACAACTGTTGTTCGGTACGAATTCATTCTTGAGCATATTGAGTTGTTTCAGCGACAGTTTGTGAAATCTGGTTGGCATGCCCTCCCTGTTTGTGTTGACAGAGAACTGATTTATTCAGAAAAATCACAGCAGTTTGTTTTCCACTTCAGGTCTACTGCGATAAGGGATCAGGCAAACATAAGGAGAATTTAGGAGGCCCTTTAAGGGAGTTTAATGTGATTATATTACATAGACTGCTGCAGTCATGAAATCACCCAATTTAAAGCACCCATAAAAGACTCCCCTGGAATAATACTCAGATGATGGATCCTTAATACTTGCTCTATGGCTCTGTTTGGGATTCTCTTTCCTTTGGGTTTCAGGGTTTTTCAATTTCATCACTGTCTGTTGTTGTAATTTTAATTTCAAATAAAAAAAATAAACAAAATACAAGAAAAGATTTGCATTGACATTAAAGTAGTAGAATCATATACAGCATTGTATCCCCACAAAAGCCACAATGTGCTTGCCCATGATATTGCTATTTTTAACACTTCACTTCCTTTTACCCTGGTCTGTTTCATGGAGAAAATGGGTGGTGTTCAAATTTTGTACAACTTTTGTGCTGATATATTTGCATGAGTGAATACCTATTTGGAAATTGGAAGGCTTTGGGGCACCCCAAGAGGTGCATAAGGATGTTCCAGTGCAGTACTTAATTGAACTCTTGAATTTGCAAAGAGACTTTCTGATTAGAAATCTCAATCATTCAAGTAGAACAGATTTTGAGAATTGGGGCACCCTGGTTACCAAGGGACTGACCATGAATCCCAACATCTTTGGTTTGAGTCTGGCCTTGGAGCTTTGTTGCATGTCATTACCCATCTCTCTCATTTCCTGTATTCTCTCTGCTGTGAAGTATTTCATAAAGGCATAAAATGCAATCAAATTAAAAGCAAGTCAGTGTATGAAAGTGTAGTTGAAGCCTGTCTGTGGTGTCTTTGACATGAAAAAGGTTTTCAAATCAGGCCCGTGACCAATGCAGATAATTCTACGGGGCGGAACGCAGCATAGACGAGACGTGGAGTGACGCCACATTAGTGATTGAGTCAGAGACACAGGTGGGTTTTTAACCTGTCGTTTTCTAATTCAAAACACGGCAGGGAGCTTCAAGTCGTTTTCTCAGGCAAACAAGTTAAAGCCTTATTACATTCACAGTGATCATTTTCTGTCCATCGGGCAGAGGTAATTAGGTTCCCCACTCACACTGTCTCTTCCAGAGTCAATGCTATTTCTTCAGAGAGCGCACTATATAGAGACAGTAAAATGAGTGATTATTATAGAGAATATAGCCTGTGGGTGTTCCTATCAGTGACATTCACCATCCTTGCATTCATGCAAGTGTTCATGAACGCGCCCCCAGAGACTCATCCAACGCACTCAGAAATAGACATACAGGAGAATTACATTTTTATACTGAAAAGTATGAGATACACACCAAGATGTATGACTAAAAGTACATAATTTAAGGTATAAACTGAACTAAAAGCGCAGTCACTGAAGTAATTTAAGGCAGTAAACTGATTTGGGTCCCTGCTCTGCATTGCTTCCACTGAATTGGAGGTGTTCATGGGTGGGAAGCTGTTGAGGGATCATATCCTTGCCGCAGTACTAGTGATGATTACTGCTGCTCACGGTTGGTCTGTCAATACTCTTTGTGTCTACTCCCTCAGTGACAGTGACAGAGATTCCAAATTGATACACACAATGCAAAAGAAGAAGGAAGACAGGAAAAATAGGTAGTACTCTCATTTTCTAAAAATCGCCTTGTGATTATAGGATTGTTTATTGGTACATGTTGGTCTTTTGTGGGTACATAATTGTACTCTTTATTTATTTGTTTCTTTATTATAGACATACCATACAGCATCTAGAACATGTACACACCCAGTGGCTACCCATCTACACTGATCCATCCAAACAAAAGCATACATAACACGGACTACATGTTACATACTACATGTAGAGAGTCTGACAAAGGGAATCCATGTACAGACACACAAAAACATACATAAATAATAACTATTATATCAAGATTTCTTTTGTTTCTTTTTAAAATAGCTTTCCAAATACTGAAGATCAAAGTTCATATAAAAATGACAAGTTTCATAAACCTTCCCTATGATGTTATAATAAGCCTTGTCAAGCGTGTGAAGGAGTTTGTTCATTTCCTTGCTGCCAGTAGTTCTAGATCAGTATATATTTTATCATGTGAACTCAAACTATTTCATCAAGTAAACAAAATTAGGGCTTTAGCAATATATCATGATACTTATACATGGATAAGCTATGAATAATATATTTCAAAAACAATGTAAGAATTACACAGGACCAAAACACACGCAAACAACTACTTCTTTGCTTCTTACAACGTCAACATAAAAATGACGTTCCACAATTCATTCATTCATCTTTTCTGGGGTATATCTATGCAGCTTTTTAAACATAGGAGTACAAAAATAGATTTGTGAGAAAGAGTACTTGTGTTTACAGCTTTCCAGCAGAGGTTGCGGTTGCTGTTGTTGTCATGATTGTCCTTACAGTGTGTCCTCTGGTGTCAGTCAATAGTTTGGTTCCTGCGGGTTTGACTCTTCTCCTCTAACACATGACAAGGGACCTGCCGTGTACTCGGTGGGACTGGCTCGCCTCCCCTCTTCTCTCTCCCTCTCTCTCCTCACTGTTTCCTCTCATCCCGGGGTTATCCACATATGACACCTGCCAGAGTGGCACTGTAGAAGGAATCTGACATTTCATTCTCACTCGCAAAGATACGACCCCCTCTCTTTTCTCACCTTCACACTTTAACCTTGAATGTTTACACTCATTCGCAACCTCTGAGTGTCCACACTCCAACCCCCAAAACACAATCCAAATGTCAGAGAGAGCTATGAAACTAGACCAGTGTGGGACCACCAAGCAGAGGCTCATTTTTTATTAGTTCAGTGCACACTACTGACTACCAACCTGAACTCACTTTTTGTCATCCATGCTTGCCCGTGTTCCAGAAATGTCCAGGATCAGGCCATGGGGCACAGGTGAATTTGTTGTAACTGACATTTTCTGCAAGAGGGTTCTTCTTCTTCCTCCTCTTCTTCTCCCTTTTTTTTCAGGCTCAGTGAACTGAGGGAAAATGACATTTAATTACAGGAGAGCAGTCACGCAGTTCGGCTAATTACGATCCCGGGAGTTCAGTCATCATATCTAATTAACTTTCACTTTCATGAAAGCTTAATGCAGCACCATAGCTAGGCGCTACATGTGCCACACTTCAGGAATATTGACAACTCTTTGGAAATTAATTTCAAATAGTTTTTTGTCTCTCTTTCACCTCATGTCTAAAGCAAAAAACAGCAGAGAGTCAGTGTTTTTCAATCCTTTATTTTACCTTTGATGCTCGTTTTATTTATAAAGGTAGGAAAGAGAATGTAGAAGATATTCAAAATTGATCTAACGCTGCATTATGCTTAAATAGAAATGAATATAATCAATCACTTGGATGGTGCTGGTAATTCATAGCCTTATTGATTGCTAAAAACACACTGCATAGTCTGATTCACATTCATTATGACACTTTCAGAGGACAATCAATTCATTATTATGCTTGCCCTTGACCACATTGTTAGTGTGCTTACTGGGGCATAATCCTCGAGGTGCATGTGTGCATTCGTTGGTGTTGTCATTTTTCATAGACGCAGTGAATTGGAGTTGAAGACTTCTGAAGCATTATGCCTGTTTGTACAGTCTTTTGTTATTCCATGGTAACAAAGGACTGTGGTATGGTATGTTTTTTAACCAGATATTTGTATTTATTATTACTATTATTATAACCCCTTATATTAATACTGACATGAAGTTAAATACCTACTGAAATTGCTTAATATAGTTCAAAACCGGCCCAATGCAAAACCCCCACATCGCCACACAATGTAATGCAATGTGACCTCTACTTGACGAGCCCCCTTTTGTATCCATTTGTCGTTGACCGAGTCGTACGTGCCTTGCCTCCCGCTTTATATGCTGATGTTGTTGATGGGATGTGTGCCTCTCTCTGCGACCTGAGATCGCACTAGAACAGCAACTAGAGTGCTAATTGGTGGCTTGAAATCCCCTCACTATAGCCAGAGCTCTGTAAAGGTCATCTCCACTCATAAAATGGAGTGCTCACTTGTTTTTTTTAAATTTTTTTTATTTTTATTAACAGGGCTGACAGAGTTGGCCCAGAAAATCAAATAAAAAATTGTACTATTGTGAAAAAAAGTAAGAAAAGAAAAGGCAGAAAGGTTGGTTTTTAGTGACTTGTGTCTTGTTGCTTAAATAACCATCTACAATGGATATTTACACTTACATATATGTTTTTTGGGAGTGTTTTTTGCCTAGATTTGTTGAAAAGATCACTACCACTCTCAAAATCTGTCTGTTAAATATGAAGCAGCCAGCAACCAGGACACTGGTAACTAGTGACTGGAATCTGGGGGAAACAGCCCTGTCCTGCACATAATCCCCTGTAAAAGGAAACAAAATATAACATGTATATATTACATATATATATATATATAATAATTAGTGAGCTTTTGTTGTTTGTACCTTTGGGTGGAGCCTTGCTATTTTATTCTCCCTGTTTCCAGTCCAGTCTCTAGCATAGCTTCATATTTAACAGATAGCTATAAGAGAGAAATGTCTATGAATTATTCCTAACTAGCTATTCCTTTAAGCAAATAGTATCACCTGTGCTGTATTCAAACAAACACCCAGTACCTTAGAGCCACTGTATTATAATGATGACACAATATGATAAGCACATAGTTGTGATTTAGCTTTACACTTACTGGTGGCCCTCTAATTCCAGCCCCCCTCATACAGCTGGGACATGAAAAATGTTATTGGCCTGCCGTAATGCTGCAAACATCAGCGAACCCCACAAGGAGGATTAATGCCTCGTCTGGCTTTTATTATGCTGTCCTGCCGTCCTTCGCGGGCTGGCCATTCATCCTTGTAAGATGTCCATATCTGCTCTCAGTGTGGGCGAATGCGTGCGATCACGTGTGCCCGGGCGCGTTTGCATGTGATATTGTACGTGTGAAAGTGCTTATCTGCTGCTTGTGTAAGATGTTAAAAGTTTATCCCAGAGGGGGTTAAATCACTTGTTCAGTCGCGGGCTTTCCAGGGCCATGTCTGGCTTGTCTTATCAATCTATCGACGTGGCACCTGCGCTGCCGGTTTGCGCTACGAGGCCGATGCAGTAGATGGCCTGGGCCCCACCGTGGAGGAATACTAATGGAGATGCAGATAGCTTTTGGTTTGGCCACCTCAGCAGACATTGATCCCCCTGCGGACTTCTACGACGGTGACAGAGGGACTGTCACCTCTGAATGAGAGGAGATTTGGACGTGTCCCCGCACATCTCCCTCAGTGGGGTTCAGTCACTGCCTCTGTTCTGTTTGTCTGTGTGCGTGTCACGCCGTCCTTCCTTCCTTTCTCTCTTTATGTCCATGCCTTTCTCCTTACCCGTTCCCCCTTTTCCTCTCTCCTCCCTACAGACTTTAAGTTGGAGGGTCTGTCCCATATCAGAAAGGTTGCAGGTTAAATCTCCGCAGCTGCCAGCTGTCATTTACAGACACTGAACCCTGTGAGATATTCCTGAAGATCAGACATTCACGGAGGAAACATTTTCAACTAAAAATAACTTGACTGACCTTTTTCATTTCATTAATAAAACACAGAAGGCGGGGTTCGTTTGTGCTGGCCTCACACTGGGTTCTCTCTGTGTCACTTGAGAAGCAGAGAGAGTGACAGAGAGGTTCAGAGTGTAAGTAGTTCATGATAAAGGTGTTTATAATGCACTGTTTAGTGTCTACTAGGTGTTGGGTGTGAGCGAATGTGTGTCACTGACTTAAAGGTGTGTTTCTGTCTGTAGTTTGTGTAGAGAACAATTCAATGTGCCAAAGCAAGAGTACAGAAATATACACACTCTTTTTTTTATTTATAGAACAGTTTGCTTTGCATTTTTAGTTGAAGGAGGTAAAGATTAGAAATTGCATATTATAAAAATCAGAGCTAAAACAATTTGTTGATTATTGGGGCACTTAGGTTGGTCATCATGAGGACAGCCTGTAAAACAGTCAGTGTTGCTTGTGGCTGTGGAGGGGAGTTTCCAAAGAGAAAATAACCCTGATGATGTCATCAAGGTTATGTCATCGGGGTTCTCAGTTTGAGACTTCAAATTTATATCATATACTTTTGTAGAAAACTTGCTGTTGCTGTAGGGTTTGAAAGATGTGGACATTTATTTGGCAGAAGGGGTCTAATGAAAGTTGAATGACTGTTTCATTATGGGAAATGTTGTCAATTTTGACCTTTCTTTTCACCTTTTTTTCACTAGCTTCCCAACTTTATGGAACTGCAGTACTATTATTATTATTATTAGTGTACCGCTTTAGCTGACTTGCAGAAAATTAATAGGCAAGTATTTTGATAATTTATTAATCATTTAATACATTTTTGATGTGGGGATTTGCAAATTTTCTCTATTTTATACCGTTGTGAATTGAATATGTTCAGGATTTTGACTGTTGTACAAAATGTCTGGGAAATTGTGGGAATTGTATTTTTCACTTTTTTCTGATGTTTTAGAGACAAAATGATTAATCGATTCATGGAGAAAATTAAATCAGATCAATTGATAATTACAATTATGTTTAGCCATAATAAAATTAATTTTGAATACACAAAAATTCAGATACTTTTACTGGTTGTGCAAATATCTCTAATATTGATGAAGGATGAATATTTATATATTTTGATTTGCTTTATTTATGGATCTTCAAAAACACTTCAATCCAATACAAGGGATAAGATGCATTCCATCATTGTCTCATGATGTTAAAAGATATAAAAGACACAAAACAAAGCAATTGTATCTTAAAAAACATAAATTACATCAATGCAAACTAAATATCCACAGAAAAACATCTTTATATACAACAAAAACAGGTAACTTACAGGATTTGTATTTGCGTCACAGCCTGCAAAGCAGCTCTGGCTGAAGTGCCTTATAACTGTGCCAAATCCGGACATCCGCAACCAAATTAGTTTGAAAGAAAATGCGACAATATCTTTGAATTGCATATATACATAACATCACAAATAACCAAATATTAAGCTTGTCTTACCATTTATTAGTTATGCAGTGATGTAGTTATCTGAAAAGTAAATGGACTATCTTTTCTGTGTAAAGAAACCAAACCTTGACCTTGACAATTCAGTGAGAATTCTGGTGTCTACTTGTTCATAATTGTTGGATGTGAAGCTATTATGCAGTTAGGTTTTATTTAATGTTTGTACTCCACCAAATGAGCCAAATTTGTTCTTATTTTTTAGTGTCACATCTGCAGCTACATCCAGTAGCTTGCTGAGCACCTTTGTAAGTGGCCCAGAGGTTTTGTCTGCAGAAGTGGGGAACTGGGTGCTTAGTGTCATGGAGAAGCATGGCTCCTTCAATAGCTGTACTGGGAAGTGTGACCTTTTTCCAAACAGCAACATTGCCTCCAAGTTCACCTGTGGGGATGACAAAGCAGCTTACCTGACAACCTTTGGTACTGCGCCATTTTTCTCATCACTACTTTTGTCAAAAGTGAAATCTGCTGGTGACTACGTTGTACTTTTTGACGAGAGTTTGACCCCCCCCCTTCAGTCAAAATAACTTTATATGAACATACACTTTTGGGATGGAGACTGTGTAAGGTTTTTCAACTCTCATTTTCTTATACATGCTTATATGCTGATGACCTCTGCAAACCTCTACACATCAACTGCAACACTGTTGGCATATTGCAGCTATCAAAGGATGGGCGAAATGTAAACTAGAAGCTGTTTGACACACTGTCCAGTGACTTGGAAGAGGAGATTGGATGCAAACTCCTCACCATAGTTGTGGACTACATATAATGCACAATACATTTGAAGCTGGCAGCAATACAACCACTTGGGTCATTGAGCCCACTCTAAATTGTCTTTACTGGCTTTTAAGGACTCCCCAGCCAGGCATTATGATTATGTCAAAGTATCAGGTTTAATTGTTTTCCCTCTCAGGAACTGTCAACATAGATGGCTAGAAAATGTCACAGTGCTAGAGAGAGCCATTACAATATGGTCACAGATCCAGACATACTGTATGTAACTAGTGTTAATGCCTCTAAAGTACTGCATCCAAAAAACGAGCCTTTTGAGTCTGTTGAAAAGGCATGCACTGACCCCATGTTTTTGGTAAAAGCCAACATCGTGCTCTCCATTGCTCAAGAGTGCCAGCCTTTTCTAAAAAAGTATCAAACTGATAAGGCCATGCTACCTTTCCTGACAGATGATCTTTTCACTGCACTGAAACGCCTTCTCCAGAGATTTGTCACAGATGATACATTTAAGAGTGTGAAGACTCCATTGAAGCTCTTCTAAGATACTTCAAAGATTGAGCAAATCACAATGATGCCTCCCTTATCAACATAGGATTTGATGGAGAAATGCTACTTTCAGAATTGAGGGAGACAAAGAAGTTTTCTGAGTGAGATGTCCTCACAGTTAGAAAAGACAAAGAAGTTCCATGTTACAGCTGTGACAAAGCTGCTGGAGAAATGCCCCCCTGAGGTACACACAGGTGGGAAACTTAGCATGTGATCCACAGATAATAAAAGAGAAGCCAGACCTTTTGAGAAACAACTGAGGCTGTGCCTATAGATGATTTCCAGTGCTGAACAAAATCAGAGACAACAAGTGTGACACAATCCTCAACCAGTTGAGGGACTTCACTGTGATCTGCAAAACCAGTGAGGATGCCTCACAGTTGCCCACGGCAGACTGGACACCTTCTTCAATGCACAGCTGGAACAAAAAGCATCCATTCAAACATCTGTGGGAAATTGTCCAAAAGCTTTTCCTGCTGTCCCATGGCCAGGCTTCTGTGGAAAGAGGGTTCTCTGTTAATAAGATCATCACTGTCACAAACATGACGGAGAGAACCTTAATTGTGCCGTGGGTGATAGTAGAAGACCTGCATCATGTGGGTGGGGTAGTTAATGTAGGGATGACCAAAGAACTACTACAGTCTGCTGGCTGTGCAAGACAGAGATACCATGTGCACCTTGATGAGGAAAAGAAGAAGAGGGAACACACACAACAAACACAGAAACGGAAGGTAGTACAAAATGAGGTGGACCAACTCAAGATGAAGAGAAGAAAGCTTCAGACCAACTTAAATGCACTTCTGACATCTGTA
This sequence comes from Thunnus thynnus, assembly GCF_963924715.1. NCBI lineage: Eukaryota > Metazoa > Chordata > Actinopteri > Scombriformes > Scombridae > Thunnus > Thunnus thynnus. The sequence continues at coordinate 9,996,463 of NC_089539.1, read as the reverse complement.
GATGAGCTTGCAGTTGAAGCAGAAGCCACTGACAAGATCTCTATGCTTGCAAAATCAAATGCCCTCAGGAAAGCTGCAAAAAATAACGAACAAGAGCTAATGAAATATGACAAAGACATTGAAAACATTTGAGTCTGGAAAAGTATGACACATTTGAAATGGAAAATGTATAGGAACCCTGAACTTAAGTCATTAATAACCTCCCACCATCATAACCATCATGACTAAGCCCTGACTTGAGTCCCCTGCAGTATCTCCACACACATCTACAGCAAACTCCCCAAGTGTCATTTCCTCAATATGAGTTTTCTCTGTTTGCGTGAAATGTAATGTACCCAAAAATAAAAGCCCAAGGCCTTTTCAAATCACCTGTTGAGCAGTTTTGGCTTTAACCCCAACACCTCTCCTCTTCTCTCATCTCCAAATCCCGCTTATCAGCCACCAGTGCTAGCATCGTATTGAGAGGTGCTATATGCAAATGACTGGAAGGGAAAGGCCAGATCTAATCTTAAGGTTTATTCTAATTAAAAGTGATTTACTTTCCCCGCCATTCCCTGAGAGGGAAGCTTAATGTCCTGCTCTCAAAGGAGATGGCATCCTCTAACTCAATTAGGTAGGAGAAGATGCACTTGGGTAAAGTTTACTCTGGATGGAACTGCTTAACATGCAGCGTAGAAGCACGCAGGGAAACCTTTAGACTTATAGAAAAGGACAGACAAAAGTCAATGTTAAGGATAGCCTCGATCTTTTTCCATGTTGTGTTTGTACGGGAGAATTTGACAGCTTAATGTGTTCTTGCTGAAAGGCAAAGATAAACTCAGATTTTTATTAAAACTTCAGATCCATCTTGTTTTTTAGATTCCTGCAATCCATCAAAAACTGTGTTTTTCATTTGAATTTCAACTTTTAAGATTCTCTCTCTGAAAACTTTACAATGTATTCATGCTCACAGAATACTGAAATTAACTAAGTCTCGTCCACTTGAAACTAAACCACTTATAGATCTCGGTGCCGTCACTCAGCTGTTCAACCAAGTTTGGCCACTCAATATATGAAATTAATGACATCCATAATTGTAGTGTTTTTGCTTGTAAAACTTCCCTTAAACAGAACTTGTATTATATAGATTTTTTTCTAATTTAAAAAAGATATTTTACATTTTATTTTATCAATGTAAATCTGAGACTGAAATTAATATGTAACATTTACATATGATAGACTTGAATATGTTACAAGAAAATGAATTGCTTTCAACTTTGTGCTGTAATCCATTGTCAAACATCACCTGATATTCTGTAACCTCTTGTTCTGTCACAGATCAAAAGTTTGCTTTAGCTAATGAAATAATACAATGATGTAATACTCAAATGTTAACCTGTCTTTAAACCATCTTAAAAACATCCACTTCTTAAAATGTTTCAATCAGGTTACAGTACAGCCAGACATTTCACTTTGACATCAGAGCTCACCTGACTGTGTGTCTCAGTGTTTGTCAAGCTGCTTCTACCAGGATTTTCTTGACAAAAAGATACATGGCATTCACAAACAAACTAATCACTTGCTGTTGCTAATTTTGCATATAAATAATATCCATGTTATAAATAACCACACAGTAACAACTCAACTTCTGATGCACTCATGAAAAAGGGGAAATTATGTATACTGAGCATCTTTGGCACAAGATTTTCCTCTGGGAAGAATAAAATTAATTCAACTTACCATATCTTAAATATTAATGCTACAAAAGTTTCAGATGTCAAAGATGATAGCTGACTGCAAAGCCTCGCCCCCCTACCGTTGCTATACCTCTCAAGCTTTCCGTTCTCTACTTCATTGTGTAAGCACAAAATATTTTTCTCTGACCTCTCAGTTCTCGGTCTGTGCACTCGACATGCTTATTTATGCCCTCAACATCTTTTCAGGTGCTCTCGTCTTGTTGTACCTGTGTTCAACATACCCCCTGTAGGTGTACAGTGTTGTCACATGTTGAGACCAGAGCTCTGCCTCAGGCCACACAAACACCCACAACTGCAGACAACTGAGACAACTGCTGTGCAACATTTCTCCTGCCTTCTAATAGGCTGATCAGATGGAACAAGCGAGAAGCTCCTGTGTCATTTCCACCAACTGTTGTTTCAGTTTTCTATTCATGCTGCCTCTGCTCAACAGGTCCATGTGTGCTGCAAACTTTTTTTCAAAAAAAAAAAAAAAAAGGACCATATGCCCTCCATCTTCTGAATTTGGCATTTTTGCTTAAAATAATAATGCTTGAAGCTGTGAAAATAACACTTTTGAGCAATGAACACAAATTAGCTAACACCTCACACCTAAATTTAAACTTAAAATCAATTGACTCTTGTTAGTTATATCCAGTGAAGATAGTGTTTTTACATACTGCCAGTGCAGCATCTAGCCAACTTGAGGGTTGCCAGATCATCAGGTCAACTATCCCCCATATCTCACTATTTCATTCTTCATTAAAATCTGCCACTTTTTGCAGAATACACACAAACCTTACAATTCTGCATTGACCTTACAGGTTAACCCGATGTGTAATTAAATGTAGATTATTAAAACACATTGGTAGGGACCTACAGTCCATAAACAAATTTATAAAATATAGATTCTTAGATTATATTAACAGGTTTGAGGGATATACAAACAGTAAATTCACGTATTTAAAGCATTCTAATTGGTTTGCCTGAACAGTTAATTGGAATCATAGATGCATTGTTTTCCTGGATCAGATAAATAAACTGTGGTGTTTTGGTGACTCTTAACTCTGTGACATTTCAGTCACATCCTCCTGTGGCCTTATCGCTTTTTATACACTTTCAAACATGCACCAGTTACATAATTTGGAGTTTTTACGGTTTAGAAGCAACCTGCCAAATAATTATGTGGTCTAACACCTCAGTGTCCCTCTACTAAACACCTCCGCTGCAGCTGTCCATCCTCCCTCAAGCACCAACATGGAGAGATATTTAATTTCCGTCCACACTGTCATTCAAATAAATGAATTAATAACTAACAGATCTGATTCTGTCATGATCTGTAGTCATTAGCGACTGGTAGAAGTATAAAACCATCCCAATTTGGCGTCTGAGACCAGACGTTCAGTTTTCATGCATACAAATTTGAAAACAAAAGTAAAAACCACGTTGATACACAATAACTCTACATGCACAGAAGCTCAGTGTCTTGTTTGTATGCTCCCACGTGTTTGAGTGTGTATATCCAAGCGTGTGTGTGCCTTGCTAGCAGATGTTTTGGTAGCTCTTGTTCCGCTCAGCTGCTCATGGAGAACATTCATGTCAGTCCTTGCCATCACATGGACAGATGACATCAGCACATTGGATGAGTGAGCATGCTCAGCGTGGTCGAGCCGTGTGCTTTGTGTGTGTGTGACATTGTCATTGCAATGGTTAACAAACATCTCATATTTTTATGTTTTTTTATCGTAGCAATTCAAGTGTGTGTATGTTCAAATTAGCAGCTGCTAGAAAGTATTTCACTAAGTATTTTCAACTCAATAGTTTTTTTTGGCTCTAACAACAAAATACATTTTTTTAACTGACCGCACAGCTATTAAATTATGATGGGTTTGTAAATAAATTATATATTTTTAATTACACATTTCCTTTTATGGACAAGAGCAAAATGTAAAACTTAAAAAATTACTAATGGTAGGATAATAAAAATGGTAGGATTCACCTTATAATTAGTACTAATGCTTTCATTGAAAACATCTAAAAAATATCTGAAAATCAAATTAATATAGAGTAACATTAGATTTATTATATTGACAGCAGTTTAAAATTAGAAAACTATGTTCTTTGGCAATATTCAGTTTTGAAAAACAAATAAACATTGTAATTAGTAATACTACCTTCACCATTAATTGACATCTTGATTGAGCAATATAAAATATTATTTATGTAAGCTGTCACACTTTGTTTGATTTTGCATTCACATCATCTGCTCAGTAAACTCTCTAAAACTCGACTACAAAAGCAAAGACTATCTTTGAAAACATGCCACATGCTAAGAGTGATTTTTCTGCCTCTATCATCCTAGAAGAAAGCCACCTGAAAAAAGTTTGGTTCTGAAAACCACTGTGCACCCTGGAGATTTCTGGGGCCCACTTCATCTGAGTGCTAAAGATGCCTCAATTAGATTGAGTTAAATACAAACAACTTTTTCAACAAGGTATCACAAACCAAACTTAGATCTCCTTTGCTCAAAGGCAACTAAGCGCTGGAGTAATTTTGTGAGCTCGGCTCGCACACTCTCTTGTTCCAATTTCAGCGGAAAGCAGCTGAAGTCCTTTTACTTTCAGTGTTTTCTTTTTCTAACACAATCTCTGCTCTCATGTCTTCCTCGAGTACTTATGAAGTACTGAATTCTTGAGTGTCATATGAAGTACTTTAGCAGACAGAACGCATACTTTGTTTTGCATCCATGAGAGGAGAAAATTACAGGCTGTTTTCTTCCATTTTCAAGCAGTTTTTTTTTTCCTTTACATTAAATGTATTTGTTTTTACAGTATTAGCAGTAAACACTCAAAGTTATCATTACAGCAAACAAATCAGCATAGATAATTCAAATATTATGGAACATATTTTCAAAAAGAAGAAGATATTTAGGTAAGATGCTCAGCTCTTGATTGTCCTTCCATGATGCTCATTGCGACTGCTAATAGACGGGGTGAAATGTGCATTTCCTGTGCAGGCCCCTCATTGACACGGGCACCATTTACCGCTGTCACTCCCCCCCCCACCACCACCACCACCACTTAGTGAATAAAGGTCAGGCAATCAGGCATCTGGAAGGACAGCTAATTTGTCATCCCTCGACAAACGTGTCAGCGTCCGATCTTGTCCGCAGGGCTTGATACCGCAACAAGCCGTAAAGGTTAAGAGATTCAAAGAACGCCTCCGTCCCCCCCCCCCTTCTCTTCCCTTCCCTTCCCTGCTCGCCCTGTCTCCATCTCAACAAGCAACATGCGACAGAGCAGAAAATTCAATTTTGGATTTGATACTGTGAGAGCTATGGGGTTTCATGGCTGTAACTCCTCAGTCTTTAGGCATGTCGTCTGCCTTGCTCAGTTAAACTCTACAGAAACCCCCTACATAGAGACGAGTCGCTGCCTTGTACATGTCATTCTCAGCGACTGCAGCATCTCACTGACTTGATAACAGGTTTTTCCCCCTTCAGTGAAATGCCAAATGGGTTGTCTCAATTCTCAATTTTAGATAAATAGCCCTCAAAGTTTTAACTAAGACCATCTTGTAATTTTTTTTAAGTCAGATCAGTAATTTTGAATCTGAATTTCAATGCAGTCATCTCAAGCAATCTGTCGAAGCACGGCTTCTGTGATTATAGAGGCATTACAAGCCATCCCTGTCGTCCCTGAATGCATCCTAATAGCCTGTTTAGTGAGGCAATCTACAGCCGCAGGTGTGTGTCCTCTTCTGATTCCCAAGAGTGTAAGTGACAGAGGGTAGGAGAGAGAGAGAGACAGAGAGGGAGAGACATGAATGAGTGACTTTGATCAGGTGAGTTCACCAGGTCTCTGTGTTTGTGTGTGTGTTCGGTGTTCAGTATACGATAATGGAGAGTCAGGCTGACAGCTGCTTGTCAGATACACTTAATGTATATCATTGCTTAGAATGGCTGTTAGCCCAACCACATGGGCTCACACAAGAACATAAGTTGTGTGTACAACTTTTTTGGCATTTTGCAAGCGATGTTGGTAACTAGTCTTTGGTTCTTATGCCGCGTTTATACTATGTCAGATGGATGGGAAGGATTGGAAATATTCCCATGGTAAGGACTGGAAGTGTTCATGTCATCTGACAACTGAATGAAGGTTATATGATAGTTGAGTTGGTTGTATGATGGTTTAAAATACGCTGAATTAAAAAAAACAACATTATATCCATTAAATTTGGGTTTAATTACATTGAACAAAGGACTTTGGTTGATGTGAGGCGTAAATGTTATCTTGGTTTTCAGGCACATATGCATTATTAAGTGCCATATTGGAGTTTTCAGCAAAATCCCAGATTGCCAGTCATAATTATGATTTGGAGGTTGACGTGAACAAATTTACAAGCAAGTGCAACATTACATGAACGTGACATTAGTTCCTGTGTAGCATGAAAATGGATCTGTGCTAGAACTACATTCCTGCTATTTTTTGAGTCAAGCAAGCGGCATGACTGCAGGTATGGTAATATCGGCTGGTTGGTTCATCATTTTGGTTCAGAGTGAATATCTCAGCAACTATTGGATGGAGTTTGATGATATTTCATACAAGTATTCATGTTCCCCAGAAGATGAATTGACATGAATTGACATTGATGATCCTCTGATTTTCTCATCCTGAGGTTAAAATCTCAATTTGTCCAATAGTTTACTGCCAAATACTAATCTAATGACATTACCATCAGTCTCTATTGTACTTTTAGTGCTAATTGGCAAATGTTAGCATGCTAACATTCGGTGAACATGGTATAATTACCTTCTAATTCATCTCCAAAACACATGCACATGTTTCTTTTTCAGGTGCTGAGTCCAAAATTGTAATTTTACTTTCTGCTCTAATTTGGGCTCAAAATATACTTTTTTTAATGTGATGAAATGTGTTGTGAGTCCTTTGAAGACAGAAAGAAAACATTACCTTGTAAACATCAGCATGTTAGCATTGTCATTGTGAGCATGTAAGCATGTTGATGTTAGCATTTAGCTCAGAGCTGCTAGCATGTCTGTACACTTTTAGTCTTGTTACAAGAACACGTGTGTATTTGGCACCCTGGAAAACAAATATTTTTGTGGTTATCATCAAGTTTCTCTTGTACAAGTTCTCTTGTACTTTTGGATTTAATATTAAGCTATTGTTTATAAACTGTCACCTGAATCATTCTATGATGATGTCATGTTATCATTGCACATGTGGCTTTTTTTTGTAGATTTTGTTGGCTTTTTTATCTTTACTTAACAGTTGTTAGTAAAAACAGCAAGGAAAAGGCCAGAATCGAACTGGAGACATTATAGTTGCATAGTAGAAGTGATTGTTGGTCTGAGAAGCAAGTGGTCTCTCCTGCCCTCTGTGGTCTTAGAAGCAAAAACTAACAAAACAATTTATTCAAGTTTGATATCATGTAATGTATAATAGAGAAACAGGAGTTTATTGGTTCAGTCAGATTATTTTATATGTAATTGTCATACATTTGTCATACAGTGACATATATGAATATAGTAATATTGATTTTAACCACATCACTCAGCCCTATATAGGTGAATAAACACCGCAAACATTTCACACCTTGCCCTCTGCAGCTTATGTACTTCTTCTTCTCTAAGCTGTGTTCTTCTGTTTCTATTTCACCTTTCAGTCTTGCCTCATCTCTTCCTTGACTCTCCCTCTCACCTTCACAGCTTCCTCCAGTCTCAACCTCTCCTCCTTCTTTATGTCTCTCTCTCTCTCTCTTCTCTCGGTCTCCCCTGATTCATAGCCTGTCAGTTTTAAACTGCCATCAAGCCTCAAAATGAAACCATACCACTGTATCTCAGATCGCTGCGTACACATGTCAAATGTGTATTTAGCAAGGGGATATGAGCAGAAATGTGTTTGAGCACATACCTGCCTCCCTCTCAGAAACAAACAGATAAGAGTTTGTGTATCTGTTAAAATCTATAGATAGCTGATGCACCACGGGGGGTGTCTCAGTTGCAAGTCACTGCTCTGAGCTAATGTGACTGCAGGCTCTCCAGCAAAGTAAGGGAGGCGGGGAGAGGGGGAGCTGAGCGGAGAGAGAAAAGGCGAAAAGAGAAAAGAGTGGTGAGTCGAGTAGGCGAGAGAAGGTGGATGTCATGCTGAGAAGCCATCACACTCATGTTTGAAGCCTAATCAGGCACAATCTGCTTCACTATGATGCAATGTGCAGTGCGACTTGTATATTTGGTATTTATGTAGAATTAAAGCTGTTGTATGCTCATTGCTGCATTTTATTATGCAGCACATTAAAGGCATCCAATGGAGTTGATGAAACGGTGCTCCTGGAAAATGTTTGCATCACGTGTTGTTTGAATGTGTGCACAAAGAAGGACAAACATTAGCGACAAGAGTCGCAAAGGGAGGGTGAGCATTGCCTCATATTTTCTATGTTGACTTGGCTCAAAAGCAGGAGTGAAGGTGTGACGTTTTCAGTAAAATGTCAGCATGTTGCCCGCAGAGCAGCTGATGCCACAAATTCAACGAAATGTAAGCTCAACCATATGGTAGAACAAAAAGGAACACTGCAAACATTTTATGAAGCATGACATGTATTTAAACTGTCCATTAAATGTCTAGGAAATGTACAGTGAGTGGGCTAATGGGAAATTCCATTTCTGGAATTTAATTTCAATTATTTACATTTTTTTGTAACACTCAATTCAGCTAAGCTGCATTAAAAACTGATGATGTTTTCCTGAACTTCTAATGTTTCAAATTTCAAACAAAAGACTCAAATTCAGTGCAGCACGGAACCTGGACAAGCAGAGAGAAAAACTGTAAAATGAAATAAAATAAAACAACCTAGCATCTGCCTCTGCTACATTACAGACTGCAGTGAAGGTTGTGACATGCAACTTTTTATAAAGCAAACATACAAATATGTTTGCATCACAAAGTTTTTTTTTTAATGTTTTATTGATGGGGGAAACAGGTCACATCTATATTTTATGTGCTTTCCATGTTTCCAACATTTTCCCCTGGAAATATGCCCCTCAACATGAATTCAAAAAAGGACACAAGTGAAAAGACAAAGATAAGAAAATCAACAACAGTCATCATAATCATTGTCACAGTTAACACAATTACTGGGCATAATGTAGGCTTACACTGAGCACAAGCAGAGTTTTATACTGGCTTCTGCATACAGTACAAGTATCTACAGAATCTCTACATCACTGTCACAAACTGGCTCAGAGTCAGCGACAAAGAAGGGAATCACATGAATGAAGTTTCCAAAATGACATTTATTGTCAACGTAAGATAAAATATTATAATAATGTTAGTCAGCTACAGGTCAGTAATGAATGCAGTGTGTGGATGAGTGAAGTGTGTGTGATGCGTGCAAACAAAACACAAAACCCTAACCATCTGGCTGGTGGAGATCTGGGAGGAAGACAAGACAAAGAGGTTAACAAGGAAGCCACTCAGATAGGCTGAGGCCTCAACTACCCAGGTTCTGGTAGTTTCCTGACGCCCTCTCTAACCCCGCCCACCAGCTCCTGAGCCAGGAAACCAAACCAACCTCACAAGCAGAAGGCAGAGAGAAGGACGTCACAATCACCATAACCTAATTATAATAACTTAACTAGAATTTACTAGCAGTAACGTTAAGGTTGAATACCATTAATCCTTACATAGTGTTCAGGTCAAATTTGACCCTTTTATTTTATTATTATTTATTATAACTTTCCTAAAGTGACTCAGAAAATACAAAATATTAAATATTTCAACTCTTTAAATTTTTTTGTGCAGCTTACACATATTTTTGTACACAGACAGTGTTCCTGTTCAAAGATCAGCATTCAAAAATATTGTTGCATTCTTCACATTCAGTAACATTCATTGATATCATGATAGCTGTTTTATATATTAATATAATAATAGGACCAGAATATAATGAGATTGAGAATGTTTTTTCTCCATAAACAAATAAATAATACACACTCTCTGCTCTCTGAAAGCTTCATTAAGGATTACTCACCCATGTTTTCATGACTGGTGATATTTATGAATGAGAAATAGATTTGTGGTTCAGAAATTTGGTGTAGATACTAATTATGAGGAGGGTCAGAATATGAACAGTATGTAACGGTTAAAGATATAACACAATAGATGAACTGTTTATATGCTGGTTTGTACATTTTACCAGTGTAGGAAATTTGAAAAATATTTGTCTGTCTGTCTAAACTGTCTGTCTAAACTGTCTAAAAAGTTGGGGCATTTACAAATTTTGGGGTAATTTGTGCATAAAGTTGCTGTTTTTAATGTGAAATGGGCCCAGATTAAAATGCATACAGTAATCACCACCTTGTGCCAACATGAGTAAATAAAAAGCATGCTTTTGCTGTTCCAAAGAGAAGTGTGTGTGTATGTGTATAAAATGCCATCTGTATGTGTGAGAGAAAGCAGGAGACAGTTCTAAATATTTAGGAGATGAATAAAAATATTTATTCATCTCCTAATAGCTTTTGTATTTCTATAATGCATTAGTTCATAGATTAATCGAAAACTTCATCACAGTCTTGTGAACTACTAGCTTATCGTCTTTTTTAAAATATCCTCTTTAGAAACTGTAGAAGGTCTATTAAAAATATTTGAGGAAATAAAAGGCAGTGTTTCACAACTGTAAATGCAAGCTGGTGACCTTACAAACAACAACATTAACAGGATTGAATTCAAGTAACAACATTGCAAAAGTAATAGCCATTAAACAATAAACTATTCAATAAGTCAGTCACAGCAACTAGCCATACTTCATGGGCTACTTGAGTGGAATTCATATTATACATGGGTTTTACTGTCAAAGTCAGACTCTGTGTCATCTATTTCCATTGCTGCTGCTGTTGGTGCAGCGGATTTAGAGGCTGTGCTCCTTTCCCGTGCAGCTTTATTGCTGGGCGCCTTCATTTTTTCCCCACTTTTAAACTAGCGGCGCCAATAACCTGGCTACAGAGGTAGTCACAGAGCCGGATCGACATCTGTGTAAGGGACAACCGGCACGGCGGGAAAGGGAACTGATGCACAGACGGCGGTGGCATTATGCCGGCTTTGTTTGGTTCAGTGTAAAAAAGCAAAGGCGGCCTACTGACACATCTTCTTTACAGCTATAATGGAGTATCTCTGTATAAAAGAGCCAGAGTATATATATATATATAAATGTATATATGAGAGAGAGTATAGAACAGCCTCTATAAAATGGCACTGATCACCCCACCAGTCGGCAAGACATGTTGGCTGTAATATTAATGTTAGCTAGCCAAATTGCTAACACTAATGTTAGCTAACGCGCCAGACCAAAGACGTTTTGAAGTCTCTAGCGTTAGCATTACTTACTATAAGCAAATCTATAGCTATCTAAAACTATGTTTGGGTGGGTGAACCCCGCATACAGAAGAGGAGAGTCATCTTATTCATCTCTTCAACACCAAGCCAGTCTGTTTTCCATTTTTCAATTACAGAAGCGGAAACTTTCTTTGCCGTCTTAGTTGCTGGGGTTGGCGTTAGTGATGGCTCAGGATTTGGGTTGCTTTCATCGGTAACAGTTGGAGCTTTTTTAATGAGGTACCGGTCCATCGCAGCAGCCAACTTCACTGCAGGTGCAGGATTGCATGACCTCTGCCAGGTATCGTAACAGCGGCGTAGTGTGGACGACAGCGCTGTTTGTGTGAGTGTGTGTTAGAGACGGAAATGGAAATTAAATTAATTTAATGAAAATAAAATGATGGCTTAATGTAGGATCAGGATATTAGCCCAAACTGGTAAATATAAAAAAACTTTTTTGAAATCTTGGGGGCAATTTTTGCCCCTCGATCATGGTTTTTAGGGGCATTCTGAGATTTCTTGGGGCATTTTTGTCCTTGCTTCCTGTTAATTTCCGACGCTTCTTTTTACTTTGGTCTGTTTGTAGACTGTCTGCTCATTCAAATTCTTTAATTAGTATCTCAAATGACAATGTGGTTGACATGTCATCTTTCAAGGCCAGTTCATGATTGGCTGCTGAACGGTGGTTTTGCCCAAAAGGTTCACTTGCAGCCATCTTCTCCTCTGTGCCAGAAGACCAGGATATTGCACGACTATTGTTGCCGCTTCTTGGGTCATCCAAAATAAATTGTAGTAACCAGTTTTTCAGGCTCTTGGCAGTATGGATTCATGATTAGTTATTGGCTGTTGTCCCAAAACAATGATATCCCCTCAGTGTGGCCAAGCTTTTAGAAAACAGCCTTGTTTAGAAGCTGTGCAAGTAAGTTGAGTTGTTGGAAGGGAGCTTTAGTGACTGTGAAATGGTGACTAATTTGGGGTAAAGAAGCGTGGCCTTTGATCTTTGCATTGAATAAAACTGACTGCGCCTGCCTCGGCGCCCCTTAGGCCTCATTGTCAGCCTGCCAGAACGTCATCTTTCTCCCATCACTGAATATAAAGCTGTAGAATACATCATGCAAATAATCAGGCTGGAAACAAACACAAGCAGTGCTTCCCCCAAAGGAAGAGACAGCCATCTCTAATGAGCAGGGTAAAATTGGAATATTCATACCTCTTTCCCTCTGCAGAAACGATTGAATGATTCCCTCCTCTCACAGCCGCTCTACCCCACTTCTCTCTTCTTCTTCGAGGCTTCTGTCTCCTCCTTTCATTCACCGTTCTGTCTGTCCTTCCCTCTCACCTCCATCTCTGCTCCCACTTCTTCTTCGCTGTCTGTCTTCCTGGAATGTGGCGATAAACAGTAACATGAATAGGCAGCCTGCGATGTTGACAAAGCTGTTCACAGATTACGCCCCTGGATCAGAGTCACAAATCTGCCAGAGAGGAGACGTTTATTTGTAGGAGAATCAGTAATAAATGCAAACGGGGGGAAAAAGATTATTAGGAAGGAGTTAGAAAGACACCCCTTCGTCAAAAAGAAAAAAATTACTTGACAAACAAGCCTGAAATATCTTCAGATTTGGACTAAAGTCAGGCATCCCACCACATACTGGATTTAGCAGTCTGAAGTGTTGTCAGAGTCTTCTGTCGTGGCTCATGGAGTCTTATCCCACTCAGACAATGGGAGGTCTAGTGAATGATATTCAAAAACGCCCACTTGCAAACAGTTTCAGTTTGTTTGGATTTGAAATCAGATGTTCAATCAGATTTACTGTATTTAAACTGAGCAGTAAACATGAACTGAACAGGAAAACAAAATAAACAGTTCAAAGTATTTTATCCTTGATTTCACGCACTAATTAATGTGGGAAAACCCTTCGTATACCAGATTATCTGACCCCCGACTGCATGTTTGCACTGTAGACAGGCTCACGCCTGGAAGTGAAATGAAGAAAAATGTGAGGTAGCGGAGGAAGATGAACAGCATGATGTACTTCAAGGCCAGGGATGGATGATGTAGGAGGAGAGGGATTTTATTTCTCTCTTGACCACCTTTTGAGAATGACCTAGAATAGGAGAAAAATTATCTCTCCTATGGTAAAAAGTTTCTCTTCTCAGTACAGAAATAAGTTTCTTCACATTTTAGGTAAAACTCAACTACCAAACAGAATCACAGCAGTTTGTTTTCTAACACATCTACATCTTTTGTTCTTTTCAATTCACACGTCTAGCCTACTAGTTTTGTATTACAAAATTAATTTAAAGCAGTCTACAACTGATAGATGATTATATTAATTGATTAGAATTGATTGATTAGAAACTATGCTTCTCTTCGTCATATATGATAGTAAACTGAATACTTGGTGGTTTTGGGCTGTTGGTCATTTTATAACACGTCACCATGGGCTCTGGGGAAATATTTTTGGCATTTTCTCAATATTTTCTGACATTTTTATAGACAAAACTGTTAATTGATTAATTGGGAAAATAGTTGGCATATTAATCAATACTGAAAATAATGATCTGTTGCAGCACTCTTTTTTTTTCAGATGATAAGATGAGACCACAAAAATGACACGCTGGCAAATTATTTGCAATTCAAATTATGAGTTAATAGAAATATCATCCTCCCCTCAATCCTCCCTAACCACTTGTATTAAATAACTGAATAGCAATTTAAGAGTGCTTTTGCATGCAGAAATTGGTAAGGAGGGTGACAAATTGGACACAGATACCCTTCTTCTTGTGGGAAGTGATAACACTAAACTATCCACCAAAATCAGCAGAGGTGGCAGGGTACTTTGATAACTTGAAATATAGGAGAAGCAAAATGAAATGCTTGTTGTCATCGTGTTAAAATAATCAGGTCATTGCAGCAATCTGTGGAAACTCTAGACCAAACGTTTTAAAGACCCTTGTAAAGAAAATGGTGGAAAATGAGGAGACTGCCTCTACAACTACTTAATAGAATAAGAGCAAGGTTTTACTAAATGAGCAGATATAATTAAGGCAAAGTAAAATAAGTAATCTTATTTAAGAGAATATTTTAAATAATGCATAGTTTACGTTCAAGTTTGCTACCTTGTTGTCTTCTTCTTCACTGCCCTTTCTGGCACATTGCTATGCCTCTTTGCACGTTACCGCCACAACTGTTGATTAATGGAATAGCATGAAATCAGTGCCAAGAGTTTGTATCATTTCGCCCATGTGTTTGAGCGTGTGCATGTATGACCTCATGCCCTCTGATAAAACATTGCAGCATTACAGCACTAGGCCTACTAGTGGTCAAAAACTACAGTATAGTGATCACTATATACAGCAGAACAAAGTTAGAGGCTGATAATCACAAAAGCAGCTGCCCAAACATGAATTTCACTAACTTGATACTATACTATTTTCTCCCCTGTGCTTATCTGCTCATTACCCCCAATACACCCCTCTCATATGACCAATTTGTGATCACACCAATATTGTAGGTCCCGACCCACACAAGTGTTACTATTGATTGCTTCTTCTTTCCAAACATTGACCTAAGAAGCTTTTTTTCATGTTAAAGTAACTCATTCTGGATAAGAGAATCCGCTAAATCCCTAAAATATGAGAGTAAACCCTGAGAAGAGGCTGGAGGTGAAGTGTTTGGTAAAATTGTAATGAAATGCAAGGTGGCATTTGAAGGCAGGTGGTGTATTAAAAAGGACACATGAAGTGGAAGAAGGGCATTTGGGACAGGCAAGATGGCTGTGATAACGAGGGAACAGCAAGAGACAAGAGGGGTGTTAGTGGCGGGTCAAGTAGCCGGGAGGCTGGGGATTAAGGAGGGGCATGTTAATCAAGTTGTGTGCAAAGAAAAAAAAAATACAACCTTTGTTACTGCCATGGGAGATATCATCACTTTGCTGGTCAGTGCATTCCAGCAGTTCTTGGGAGCCTACAGTTGATGGAAAAATTAATATCTTTCCTCTTTCATGGTGTATGTCTTCCTGTGTCATTGTTGAATGACTATATCTAGACATAAAGGTTTAATATGCAGCTAGTCTATATGGTTTGGAGGTATTTACTGCAAACAAACCCACCAACAATCCATGTAATTCCTAAATATATAATGTAAATGTAGGCTAACAGTGGCTTAAGTTAGCAAGCTAGCTAATAAAACATGTGGATGAGAGAATTTGGTGTTAACAGGTTAATATGTTGTATTTCTCTTCTTTTTCCAGGAGCCTGGCTATCCAGCCTGTTGCGCCAAGCTAAGTCTGTCAACTGAACGCAGACAGACTTAACTGATATCAACTCCCAGTAAGACATTAAACAAGCTGATCCCCCATTTGTCAAAGTAATGCATCGTTACTGGGATTAGTAAATGTAATGTAATCACTGAATTTCAAATTGTAATCCCTCAAACTACTCGTTACTGAGAAAAGTGATCACATTAGCTAATGCATTACAATAATAGCACATTACTAAGTAATGTGTTACTGCCCCGCACTGAAAATGAGTGTAGAAAGAAGATCTTGCTTGTTGACTTGGAATGGATGAGGCTAAAAGCAGATGGTTTAAAGATAGTTAAAAGAAAAAATAAAAGAAACTACTCCTATAAAACACCATTCAGCCGATGCTGGAAATATCAAATTTGATCATGAGAGAAATCATCACTTTCCTTCCCACATGATCATTTTCTGCTCACTTTTTACTTTTGGAAAAGCCAGTGGTTTGAGCCACATATTTGTAAATTGCTGCTTGTTACTCTTGCATGAAATATGTGATCTAATCATGTAAAAATGTCCCTTTCCTGCCCAAATTAAATACAAATTCTATCCTCTAACCCATCAGTGGAATAAAACATTATGAATATGTGCACAGGCCTAATGGAAATGTTTTCCACCACAGATTTACTGGTTACTGTCATACTCTTTAGACAATTTGGGTCAAATTGTGAATTTGAAAATCTGTCTACTCTAAGTGATATAACACAGAGAATTATTTCAGCCCTCCAGTCTTTGAGGTGTAGGGCTTGAACCTCAGCCCAAATCTTTGGCTTGGCGTTGGGAAGCTAATGTATTTAATAACATTCAAGGGGGAGAATAGTGTTGTTGACACTGCTGTAGATGAATATGGAAATGATAAAATTATCTCTCTAGGGTTCTAGATTGTGGATTTGAATTGCAAACGGTGATTTTAATAACTATTCCATTGGCAAATCTAATGAGGTTTTTTTCCCAATGAGATCCATGTGCTTTATCAAGGATGGGTTGGATAATTTGAATGCTTTTTGGTGGCAAAAAACTGTCACTTAATTTGACTTAAATTGACGTCACTCTATGTTTAACCATAGTTAGATATGCACTGGCTTCCTGTTTCATCAGTGTTTTGGTTGCAGTCTCTCAACAGCTATCCACTGTTTAATATGTTTATTATTTGCTGATAAAATGTTGAGCAAATAAATGATGCTGTTTTACGTGCACCACATTGTCCATCAGTCCAACTGTAATCAAATTGTTAAATTATTTTCTCTGCCTCCACAACAGTGTTGCACACTTCAGTGATGATGACATCAATCATCTATTTCTGTCAGAACAGAGTGCGCTACTGTACATAAACATTTGAATATATTTGATTGGAGGATGTCATTGCCAGGCTGGATGCAGATGAAAACCATAATATGCTGACATTCTTCTTAACTTTGATCAAATATTTTCTTGCTTTCCTCCCACAGCACATTTTCTCTTGTTTCATTGCCTGGAGGTTACTTCTGATCAGATTTGTTTTGCATAAATGTGTAACGGCATCATTGTATCCTTGATTTCTCAGTATGAGAGAAATAATAATAATGGTGTGACTCTTATAAACAATCACTAATATGTTAAATATGTAAAACAGTTTTTTCTCCCCCTATTTAATGACTGACCCTGCAGAGCATATCTTGATCCCACATTATACATGATAATAATGTGCTAAATAGAATCGATTAACACAGTTATTTGAGGTCAATTCGCAGACACATTTGGGTGAAATATATTCATATACATTCAAGTCTGACTAGGCGTACATTATAACCCAGAGGAAGCCTGAATACATAAAGTCATCTTTCCAGAGACGGAGGATGAAAGAAAAATACTTGCATGATGTGTTATAGCAATGATCACATATCTGCCTAAACATCCAATGTACGCCTGTACATTAACTTTTTAGAACATAGACAGATTTCTATGAATGTCTAGAAGTATATTATAGATTTTTCTTCTCCTGTGACAGGTATGTTTGCCCTTGAACACTCTGATTTGTATGGTGGCCCTGAGGTGCAAAACACAACAACATTGGACAAAACACATTTACAAATAAGATAGCACAATAACAAAATTGAACACACCACAGCATTTCAGAAAACACAGCAGCATTTCTGAAATCCTATTATCAAACCTGAAAACACAATATTTCAGGTAATACAACAATTCAGAGAACAAATTAAGACAATTAAATAACATGATAGCATTTAATAAAACACAACACCAAAACAAAAGACATTTCATAAAATAGACAAGGTAGGGACAATAATTCCTGTTCATGGCTGGACTAAATACAAGTGAAATGTTTTCTATTTTGTGAATGTCTTTTCATTCTATGTTGTCGTGCTTTGCACCTCAGGGCCACCATACAAATTGGAGTGTTAAACCTTCTTTAAAAATATATAGACAACTAAAGGATAAGTAGAATAGACTGCAGGGTCTTTCTCAATAATACCATGTTTGTAGTGTATATGACCAGCTATGCATCATTTGCTGTGTTTAAGATTACTGGCTAGAGCAGCTGTTATCAGTAGCAGGATACCAGAGCTATGAGATAATATGTGGCTGTGTATTGTATTGCCTGAGCCCCTGTCATAAAAAAACATGGCCGTTGTTTTTGTATCTTGTAAATTTTAATGGTACAGGCAGTTGTTACTGTGTTTCTGTAATTTGAGAAAGAAGGAAAAGGGCTTGTTTTCAGTAGGCGGATGATATAAAGAACGTATGCCAGTTCTCTCCAAGCTGGACCGGTCTCAGTGTTGAAAGTAAAAAATCCCACGCACAATGTATAGTGCTAGATGCAGGCAGGCAAGCACTGTGATTCACGCGCTTTAAACAGGAGGATGACCATAAGGTCAGGACAAGATCAAGAACATCTCACTGATAATTATGTGGACATTCTTGTCCACTTAATTAGCAGTAAAATGTGTTCTTTAAATACACTCAGCTTTAAATAAAACATTCAAACTAGCTTGTATAGTACAGGCGTTTCATCATCCATGTTGATGGGAAAAGTAGAATAATGAATTGTGTGGCAAAGATTGCTCTGTTATTGGTAAACCCATTCATTTCAAATGTTTTGGAGGCTAATATAACTAAGTGCATTTACTCAAATACTGTGAAGTTCAGTTTTGTGGAACTTTACTTCAGTATTTTCATTTAATGTTCCTTAATACAGTCATAGTTGCTACATTACTCTGTAATGTTAAACTCTAAACTTAAAAAAAGATGATAAATTTATAAAATGAAGCATTGCTGTAATTTAAATTTCTATAGTATATAAAGCAATTACAATTAGCTCCACCTCTAGCTATAACATGAAAATGCTGCTTACATATTAACATATCAATATTAAAAATCTAATTATATAGCCTATATCACAACATAAGACTTATGGGGACATTTTTCTGCGTACTTTTAAGTTTTGATATTTTTTTCTTTTTTGATTTACTTGTGTTAAATTTACTTCAGTACTTTGCTATTTTTTACTAAAGTAAAGTATCTGACTACTTTTTCCACCACTGATAAAGGAAGTCAATTGTAAAGTAAATGTAAATGATTACACATAGTGCCACATAAATGTTCATTTTTCTGACTTAACATAATGGTTAGTTTAAGGTATTTAAACATCTCAATCTTACATTTTCCTCAGAAGTATTTAAATTTGATTTTTTTTTCATTCATATGTCTCATCATATAATATGATGAGACATCATGCTGCTCACTCTATAAACTGTTTATACAGTATTTGCTTGATATAAGTGAAATTTGCTCATTTTTTTTTGAAAAAAGCAGCAGCCATGAATGTGACTTGTACTCATTAAATACCTTTAACGTCCACATTATAAATCATTAAAGCAAAGTAAATTACTTTTACAAATTACTTTTTACAGTAACTTTCCTCAACACTGGTAAACATGCAGCATCAGCGCTAATATTTCATGAATTCATCAGCATGGATCCAGTTCTAGTTGATGTAAGTGGTCCATGGTAGTGATTAGTGCAAGATTAATTTCTTGTCCTTTGGTGTGAAGCAGATCCATTTACACTGATTTAGAAAAAGGATAGCAGTAGATACTCACTACGGTCCTATTGGCAGCTAGCTAGGTAGTCATTACTAAGCTAAAGGCACCCGTGGGACAGAAAACGAGTGGATGGGTGTGAGTGCTTCTGCATGCGAGTGCGCGTGTGCGTGTGTGTATGTGTGGAGAGGGTGAAGAGGTTGAGACATTGCAACGGGGTCACACTTATAAGATGTGGGGGTCAACTGCAAAGATCAGCTGGGGTCAAGCCTGTAATGGGAGCCATTTTTCATAAGACGCATTTCTCATCATGGTCTCCGAGGTAGCGGTGAGAGTGAAGTAGTGAACTGCAGGAAATGACATTTCAATGTGTGTAACCTCTTGCCTTGCAACGTCCCCTCTTGACAGGGAATGGCAGGTCCTTCTCATCTCTCTCAAGCTTGCTCGTATATCACTCACAGCTCTTGCCCACCTCACCGTCCCGGGAGACGGAGGCCTGAGAGAGTGAGAGAAAGAGTGCTGGTGATGCGGGTGGACTGCTCTTCAATCTAGCAGCAACTCAACAATCAAGCAACACATCTATCACCATCCCTAAAAGTAATTTTGAACCGACTGACATACATACAAGTGTATTCCCGGCCTGTGATATAGATGAATTGTAGATGACAGCAACTGAGGTGGTTCTGCCTTGGACATTTAAAAGGCATATTGACTCTGTTTGTGCTGAATCAGTCCAGCACATAGACCGAGCCGGCCGGGATGAAAAAGAGAGAGAGGAGACTGTAGTGTTGTTACTCTCTGTTAAACCCAGACAATCCAGCCACTTGGTGGCACTAGCAGCCAAAATCAATGAGAGAAAACAGAGGGGAACATGTCTGGATATAAGAGATAGAGCTGTATGAATATTATGTTTCCATAACATAGCATCAGCCATGAATATTTTCAACAGCAGGCATAGGACTATGAAAATAAATCATGTGCTGTAAAGATCATGTTTAAGATGAATATTTCAGTTTTTGGGCTGCTGTGAAAGCAGTGAGGTCTGCCAGAAACACTGTGGGCAACCTGTGCATAAGATTCATGCCTACACACATGCAGTAAATAATATTAATAATCTGATAAAATCCTCTTTATGTGCCAGGGCTCCTTTCACTTTCAGCCTCTTTTTGCTGGTGACTGTATGAGGGGAGCAATTAGAAGTGAAACACTTCTGAGGACAGAGGGGAAGCTAGTTTATGATTCAGGTCATGGTTGTGCCTAAATGTCGTTGGCCAGAGTGCAGCAGGTTAATTGAAGGTGTCTTGTCATCATGGCCTGCTTTGCTGAGATAGTTCTGGGAGGAGGGGTTGACCTGCCCTAAAATCTGATTGGATAATCCAGTGCCCCCACCCCTCAAAACTCACATACCCTCCCACACACACACACTTGCATGAATTTTGCATCTATTCATACCTCCCTGCTGTGCTGCGCATTCATTATTATCATGAAGTTTAAAACACACTGAATACAGACTATGTAAAAGAAGCTGCACTGTTACATTTTTTACCCACCAATAAGTCGCTTAGTTGATCATCAGAAAATTAATTGGCAACAATTTTAGTAATTGATTAATCGCTAAAGATCCCCTCCAGGCATGTTTTAAGATATAAAAAATTACTCTGCTTTGAATAATAATTTGTTTCTGACATAGATTAAAACATGATTAAAATTACATCTCTTCCCTCTCCTTAATTAAAGAAAAGCATTTTTAAAGTTTAACTGCTGGACACAAGTTGTCTCCTACTTCACGGTAGTATCAATTCTCAGTGTTTACGCTCGGAGGCTTCAAGTTTCTACATCACACTTGTGTAGGTTGCATACTGGACCATGATTGGCTCCAAATCATGCTAGTAGGCAAACACCCTAAACTCAGATGAGCACAGAGAAACTTTCAGCAGATGAATGTGAAAACAGTTTTCTAGTATCAAACTCATCATTCTGTACAGTGAAGCTCAAACATCCAACTGAAGTAAAGAGAAAAACACATGTTTGAGTGGAGGAGGACTTTTAAGTGATTTATTTAGCAAAAAACATCTAACATTTTCTGGTTCCAGGCTCTGAACTGTGAGGTTGTGCTGTTATTGTTTATGTTATTATTATTATTATTATTTTCATTGTGAATTGAATAAAAGAAAAAAAAAACTATTTTAAGACATCACCTTGGGATCTTGGGAAATTCATTTCTCACAATTCCCTGACGTTTTATAGACTAAACAATTAATCTGTCAGCTGAAAGAAATAATGATTAAACAAATTAATAATGGAGACAATTGTTTGTTGCAGCCCTAATACAGACTAATCTATATTCTCAGATACTCTAAATACTAGATCTGGTTGTACAGTAGAAGTCACATTTCTCAATACAGTAGAATCTCACTACATTTGCAAGTCAGAGGTACTCAGAGTCAATTTAAAATGACGCATTTGCTGTTTAGAACTTTGTCTACATGTACAACTATTTTCATTGTCTATATGGCAAATATTTTACTGTCTGAAACACCAGGTCTGCTTTTCTACATCAAAATATCAGAAAAATACAGAAATAAGTGGGGAACAAATCTAAAAATCATTCAAAGCTGAAACATATTATTAGCAGGGTTTCTGCAGTCACTGTGTTTGCGCCTGTAATCCATTAAGGCAATCACAAATGACAGTTCTTGAGATTGAGAGCATGACAGAATTAATCTATACAGCTGTCAGTAGAACTGATATTGTAATTATTTGTATTTCGTTTCAA
Source organism: Thunnus thynnus (assembly GCF_963924715.1). NCBI lineage: Eukaryota > Metazoa > Chordata > Actinopteri > Scombriformes > Scombridae > Thunnus > Thunnus thynnus. The sequence goes on along the minus strand of NC_089539.1, from coordinate 9,974,242 downwards.
TTTTCATACTGTCACTGTTAAGTCTGGCAAAATTTTGAACAGTGTCACCAGCGTTTGAAATGATTAGGTCTGCTTTGAGAAATCAAATATGATGATGTAACAATGATATTAGACAGAATATTTATAACACATAATTTCTTTCACTCTATTACATCTGTGAAATACTTTTTGTGGTCTCCATATTGTTACAACAAGCTCATTCTGTTCTAGCGATTAGTCTGAAGCTGTTCCTCTTTATAAATATTAATTCTCTCATCTTTCTTTGCCAAAGCCTGAGGCGTCCGGCACAGGTGTTAGTGAGAAACAGGAAGTTGCTATAATGACTGCTGTCCCCAGTGCACCCTGGGTAATAATCAGCGCTCGTTTGTCATAATAACAGGTAAATACTCAAGCACAGACGCAGTAGTCCTCACAGTAGGACATTGGCAGCAGCAGCAATCCACAATCATTTTTCACTTATTTTTATTAAGTGAACAGGCATTCTGGTTGTTCTCTGTGGCTTGTTAGTGTTTACAGACACAGCAGCAGAAATATGGCAAAATGAAAAGGGCAAGTCATGGCAGCATAGCAAAAGCCAGATTCAAACTCAGGTCGAAGCGCACGGGCGCTTACACGAGTCAACCATCGGGGGTCTGCATGAATTATTTATAAGGCAGTTTACAGTATTGTTTACAACCCTCCGTTTGTTGATTGCTCGTTGAGGGACAAAAAAAAAATCAATGGTGTCATATTTAGTGCATCATAATTTAATAACAGTGGAAGTAAGACATTATTGCGAAGAGAAATTTTTGTTCGGGCTCTTGCCAGCTGGTTATGAAATGTACAAAGCCAAAGCCTGAGGCAAAGTTTCTCTGTTGTGCTCGCCATCTCAGTGAAGAAACTCTGAGATAAGACAAATGGTTCAAATGACCTTTGAAAAGATCACCATCTCTCAGTTTGCCTGAGAGAGAGAAAGTAAGAGGGAGAGAAGAAAAAGAGGGGGGCTATTTCTATATAGTGAGGGATAAAAGTGGATTCCCAAACAGTGTGAGTGCGTGCCCTATTCGTCTTCCCCTTCTGAATGCTTTCTGCTCCATTTACACAAGCTAAGTTTATTTGTCTCTGTCTAGGACTCTAAGTGAAGCAGCAGCAGCAGCAGCAGCAGAAGCTTGCATTGTTTAACTGATAACTCTCATGATTTTCTTCCATTACTCCATTTTAATGAAGAGTTAAAGTTGCTGCGCACCGCAGAGGGTCTCATCTGCAGTCGCTACCCTGCACAGCTAGCTGCTAGCTCTGCAGGCCACATGGGCCTTTCATAGTGCTCATTACAGTTCAGTCCTAGGAGAGTCCGTATAGCTAGCTAGCTCTCAGCTGTACGCCCACTCCCAGAAGCCATTCATCTATGTTTGAAATTTCTGGATTGCTCCACAGCGCGGGCAAAGACATTTTATAACAGAAGTGTCATTAAAAGTTGACAGATGTTGAAATACTTTGAAGACAGCAAAAGAGAAGGGAAAAACAGGATTGCTGAGGTGGAAGTGGCCTTTTGGATAAGTGCAGGCTTCGTTTTTTTTTTGCTGGTTTTTGATGAAAAGTGTGCACATAGAGATTTGGAACATTCACTGCACATGTTGTATGCTTTTATATGTGTGAAAAACCACTTAGACAGACAGTGGACACAACATGAAACAGCTCAGGTCTGCTCTTCACCTCAATATATTACATACCTGGTTCTCAAACGTGCTCCTATCCTCTTATCCTTATGTCAAAAAAGTCTTTCACTGCTCTATTTATGTAATGTTTCATATCTTTCTTTTGACGTACACACAAAGGTATATTTTTCCCACAAGGTTCGAGTCAGACAGTGTTCAAATTATACTCGGTTTTATAGCCACGGGTGTTGGGTCTGTGTGTCAGTATTTCTAATACCAGACTGGATCTGAATGTATCAGAGCCAACTCAGCTTAAGCTCTGATCACGTGGTACACCATAATCATTGCAGAAGAAGATATCTTAGAAAATCAGTAAGCTTTATTTAAAAAATATACTATTAAATAATAATCATATTTTTGAATTTGATTCACAGAGAGGAAATTGTAAAAATCTATCTAGCGTCCAGAATGTTTTGCTGTTGGTGCAGGAGGTAAAAATAGTACTTTCAATTATTTGTGTCAGCTGAATAAAACATCATTTCTGGAATTAATTTCTATGACTTAACCGATCTCAGGATATTATTATTATTATTATCATTATACAGCTGCTCTTTTCCAGGCTGCTTGTTAATTGATGACCATCCTGCTGCTGCTGCTGCTGCTGCTGGTGTTGGTGTTCTCTCTCTATTAGGGTCTGTTTGAGTCGACCGCATTTTGGATTGAGTCTATTTGGGTTAGGTCTCACTGTGCTCAGGTCCCTGTCGGATCGGGTGATATGATCCAACCTGTGAAGACTTCTAATTTTAAGTAGTGTGACTGCATTAATAATGCAATTTAAAAAAAAATTGTACTACCCTTATTATGGACAGCACAATAACCACTTCCTCTCGATATACAGGATGCTTATATATATATAAGCATGTCCTCCCCAACTTCTGAAACCAAACCTACACGTTGCACAAGTGTTTGAATGAAAAGAATAATTAGTTTGTAGTGTTCCCTCATATTGCTTGCTTAAAACTGAAGGTTTACTGTAGAAATTACCCCACTGATGTACTCACTGCTGGAGAAGGGCATTAGCTAAATGCTTATTTGTGTTAAATGTAGTGCCACAACGGGGTGTTTCCCGGCTCACAAAATTAAAATGTAGAACGACTCGTGTCTTCACATGATGTAACCTATTAAATTTGTTAGTGTATGTGTGTGTGTGGGTGTGTGTGCGTGTGTGTGTGTGTGTGTGAGGGGAATACAAGGAGGAGATGAAGTCCGGACAGCAGCATCACTTGTGTCCCAATTAGCGATGCAGGGCTTTGAATGGGTCTTTAACCTTAGCAGAGCTTAATCATGTAATTAACGAGAAGCAGGGGAAACTGCCTGTCTAATGCTACCCTCCTGCTAGAAATATTCCCTCCCAAACATCGTCTAGACTGCATGTTTTCGGAGACAAAGACATAATTTGTGACCTTTACGACAAGGAGAGAGTTGGCTACCTAAGGCATTAGTCTTTTATTTAGCCGGGCCCTGTTCTAAATTAACGTCTTATTGTTATTCAGCCCGTGTGTGTGTGTGTATGTGTGCCTGACTGTGTGTGGATTTGTGAAGCCATAAACATCTACTGTGTGTATCTGTGTGTTTGCATGCACTGTCGCGATAGCCCGTCCAGGGTCTCTGCTGATGCCTGATTACCTACCGCTGGCATTTAAGCAGCGGTAACAGGACCACAGTCTCTCCCACTTGGACATGCCACACATCAAGCTGGCTGAGTGGTTGTTTACAACGGCCTTGCTTTAATTGCTCATCAAATTATTGGCTTAATGATAAGACATGGGAGATTGAAAGGGACATATGGATTCGGACAGTGGCCATCAAAAGCTGCCCAACACATTGCGGTTTTGCATCCGTGGTGTCTATTAGCTAAACAAGCTGAGGCCTATTTAGCAGTAATCAGCAGAAGCACTGTGGAAGATAAAAATCAGCTGTGGGCATTATTTTCCCTTCAGCCTTCAAGAGTGACAGGCCTATTATACAGTGCATGGAATTTATGAGATGATCATCTTTGATGGCCTGGATGTCCGTCGTTCGCTGTAATGTTTTCTATGGTAATGATGCTTTCCCTCTGCCTTAGACCACAAAACCGCCATCCGCCTTGTGACTCCATCTCTCTGCTGAAAAGTGATTGTTGACGGCTCCATTAAGGGGTGAAAAAATATTTTCTTTTCCCTCCGCCTCCTCCCACCCACTCAGACGTGTTATATTCACTCGTCAAACCAAGCTTATTTATGTCGTCTTCTCCGGTGCGGGGATGCATCAGGTTTGAACTTGTCGCTTTGATGGGGACGGGGGTGATTTGAAACGACCTTGATACAACTTCTGCACATGGGGGAATGAAATGTCGCTGCGGGATCGTGCAGGGTATCAAACGGCGTGGCCCAGAACAGCGCACGCTGACTGTTGGTCATTATGGCTGCCCTACAATCAGCCCACAGATCTCGCATCCATCAGCGGCGTGAAGCCATCTCATCTGTCTAATGAAAAAACTGCCATGTTGTGCAGTAGATTTATACTAATGGATCAGTTGTATGTAATATATATTAAAATAGATTTGTTTAAGGATGCATAGTTAGAATCACTATCATGAAAGTGAGGAAAGACCATGAATGATTGAGGCTCAATATAAGCAGCTGAAATTAGCCGTGAGCCCCTTTTGATCCCAAGTTTCTCCTGCACTCTGTACATTGTTTATGCATCATCTTGCCTTTAGGTTCCCATCAGGCACAGAGCACATCGCAGACTACATGAGGCAGCTTCATTATACAGTATTTTGTCTTTAGTCACAGACATCAACTAGCACTTCTGCTAGAAAACTACCCTGTCCAAGGTTTGCTGTGTCAAAATATGCACTGGGTAAGTAATATAAACTGAAATAATAAAGGTGTTAAAACTACATTTAGACCCCTTAACACCCTTATGATTTACAGTTACATTATTATTAGATAACAATCTTATAAAAACAGAGTAAAAAGAATGCTTATAGGTAGACACATGGTCAGACTACATACATACAAGCCTTTAAATGAGATTAATTCATTCTAACATGATATGGTAAGCTGTTCCAGAGCAAATATATCACTGTAACAGTGACCCTGGGGCCTTTGGGACCCCTGGGGCTCTGGAGCAGTTGCCAATTTTGCCTGCTTGGAAATCAAACCGCCTACCTAAAACAATAAGGGTGTTGTGAGATTGTTGACCAGTAGCTTCTATTGCCTTCCTGTAACACCAAAATCTGCAATTATCACTGTCAAGAGAATACCATATTAAATGCTCCATTATGGATTCAGATAATTCTCCTTCCCCTCTAAAACCTTTGAATAATGTAAAAACGCCCCAGATATCAGGAGAACAAATACAAGTTTACCATAAATAATCATATCATCGAACATAGTATGAGTTATACCTACCTTGTTATAACCATAACAGCATCAGGGAGTTTGAACAGGGTAGTGAATGCACTAAAAGAAAAAGCTCAAAGAGCTCTAAATGCAATTAAGAGAACATTTTATAATTGCCAAATTCCAAGTAAAATCTGGCTTAAAATATATGATAGTGTCATCACGCCCATTGTGCTGTATGGTAGAGAAGTATGGGGTCTACTCAGTCATCATAGCTACAGAAACTTTATATGCAGAATTCTGCAGATACTCTTTATACATACCCAGAAAAAACAACAAATGCATGTGGAGCAGAATTAGGCAGATATCCACTGATAATTAACATTCAAAAGAGAGCACTCACATTTTTTAATCTCCTTAAATCCAGTCCCCTAGACATCCTCCATTCCAAAGTCCTCCAAACCCAAAAGCTGAGCTGAGAAAAGAGTCCCCTATATCAGTTGGTGCTGAGACTAACTCCCCTCTCCTCAGACACTCTGACCACTCTCACACCAACACTGCTTTCCAAACACCAATCAGAGTAAACCAAATTATAACACAATATAAAGAAACCTATCTGGAACATTGGGAAAAAGAAACTAAAGGCGAAGTAGATGATAATGTTATCTGGCCTAAAAATGAAATGATGAATTGGCAGAATATCTCTCTACTGTCAGAGATAGAAAGCAGAGACAGATCCTAACCAAGGACAGGCTCAGTGAACACAAACTGGCAATCGAAGAAGGATGAATAGCAGAGTATGTGGTCACTGTTTGGCAGGTGAGGTTGAGACAGATGTACTTCCTCCTACAATGTAAAACATTCAATGAAATAAGGAACATTTACTTTAACAAGTTCAACTCTGTGATTTCAGATTTCAAAGAGTTTAATGACCTCTCAAAATTAAAATTACTCCTAGGAGAAGGATGTGTCAACGTGCCACAATCTAATTGTATTTTGATACTTTGGCAAAATTGTTCTCAAAACTTTCATGCTAATAAAACTCATTGAATTGAATTGAATTGAACTGAACTTATAGATCCATGCTTTTCACTGGACAGCAGCACAATGCTTTACACATCATTTTCTTATTATTTCTTATTCTGTTGTTTTCAACTAGATAAAATGAACTGTATTATGTAGTAAATACATTGGAGTTCACGCACTTCAGTGTTTTGAGAATCTACATATCTTTGATCAAATAAACATCACACTCTGCATGACTTCTACTTTATTGAATTCATCGTGTCAATAACTAGTGAGCACACCAGATTTACATAATACTTTACATTCAGTACAAAGAATCGCTCGTTAAAAGGAACACTCCAGTGATTCATTATTGCACATCTATAGTGTTGGGGGTCTTTCAAGAGACATAATAAAAGGAATGGTCACAATTGAAGCAGCAGAGGCCAGATTTTCCTGACTTTTAGTCCATATTATGCATCAAGATCAGCATCAAAAACACAGAATCCTACATTTTTCATAATGCAGCTTGATAGCGTCTTTGGTCAGACCCTCACTCCATGACCCTAGTTTGAAAGAGTCTGGGTTATTCTCTAAGATTTTACACCCCTAAGCATACAGTATATTTGCACCCCTCCCACACAGAAGTGAAACTACTATTTGGAAGTTGTAAAGGGAGTAGATTTCAACCATTGCAACAGTGTGTTTGTTCATTTTTGGGATATATGTTGATATATGAGTGTTGTAACTTAGCAGCACATACCGCATTTTGACTCAAAGTCAAACTGTTTTGATTTTAATGTCACTTCAATGTTAAAAAAAAAAAAAATACCCAAAAGAAAACAATAAAAACATATCCCTCATCATGAACATTTATCTATTTCAAACTTGGTTTATGGCACCTTCAAACAACAGATAGAATATAAAATCTGACCTCTGAGGTTTGTATCTTTTGACACCTGTTTTTCACAGTGCGAATCATAGCAGAAATTGCTTTTGAGGGGTCCCTGATCCATTTACACTGCTTGCTGCTTTCCAAAGCCGGAAACATGATTTGTATTTGACACATGTCCTCTCTTCATCTTCTTTTATGTCTGAACAGTCTTTGTGATTTTGTTTATTTAGGGTAGATGTTGCTTTTGAGTTGGGACCCTTGGGGAGGGGGTTGGAGGGGTTGATTTAAAAGACAGCATTTTTTTTTTTTTTCAATCTTGAGCTTTCGTGCTCACTCTACACAATTTAACAAATACATATTTAATACTTTTTCCACCCATCAATTCAAAGATTTATGAAACAAAAACTAAGTCGATAAAGTGAACTTCCAAAAAACATTTCACCGCAAAACAATGATTAAAAAAACAATCGATTCTTCCAGCGAAGTTATGCCTCCCTGTTTTCTTGCAATGTGCGCAAACCCTTTGTAATCACACCAAACACCGACACACAAGAACCAGACACTATAAACACTTGAATTACAATCCAATATCCTCACTGTTTTTCTCCACTTTGGATCTTGAATATGAAGGTGTGCATTCCAATTATCATCCGTTGAAACATGAATGCCAAAGACTGAAAACAATATCCTAAAAAAAAAAAAGAAAGAAAAAAGAATAATTTGTTTTCTGCAAAGTCTCTTAGCTGCACAGAATTAATTTAGACTGTATCTGAAGAAAGGATAGGGTAGGCAGACGGGAACGATCAAATGCGCATGCTGTCTTGGTGGTGAGTGTATTATGGCCTTGTCATTGGCATCCACACAAGACTTGGACTCTGACATTAAACAAACATCTCTTTTTCTCATTTGTTTGTTTCCAAGTCCTTTCAATCTATTTATCAATGCAGCCTCTGTCGTAATTTCTACCCTCAGTTATTCCGTAAATTATTCCCTAAATGGAAAACCGATTTTGTTAGTCTTCCGCATTTTTTCCTGCCTCAGTCTATGGGTGATGATAAAATCAATGATGAAGTCTATTTTCTGTCCTTGTGTCAAGCTTTTCCTCCCAAGCTGTCTTGGAGAGCAACTCTCTCCAGAATGTGAGCACAGAGATCAAGTCTTTACAGTTTGAAATGTGTCCTCGATATCGCAAAATCGCACACACAGTAGATATGTTATATAGACCATGCCTGTGTTTCGCTGTGAATGTGAACTATTGTTTTGTGATTGTACTTCCATAAAGGACACAAGAATACATGTTGAGAGGGAACCTTTATCTCCCTCTTTAATACTGGCTGATTTATCCTGCCAGAGCACAAGGACGATAGCCTCCTCAGGCTGTGAATCATTCTTGCCAGCTGACTCTAATCACCAGCTAATTAATAGTTGATGTGCGGGCTTACAAAAACACGACTGCTATTAACCTGTACATGCTATTGATTTAGCCTTGCTTTAGGTGTTTCAGCTGATTCTTCTGGGGAAAGTGAATATTGGGACGAGCAGATTTTCTGATATTCTAGGAAATTAAAGTTAAGAGTGTTTGCTAACGCTCAGACAGGGTTCAAGTAGGAGAACAGAGACCTGAATAGTGATCTACTGTTGACCTGCATTGCACAGAAATGCTGCCTTTCATATTCAACATTTAATCTACTGTATATTTGACATCTGAGTTAAAGCCTGGAACAAGCATTTAAAAAACGGCAAAATTTTGCCATGATTAGTTGACTTTCTCATGCAGGGAAAAGAAATTCCACAACTTTGGTGAACTTTCACACGCAAATTTGTGCTCACCAATAGCAGAGAGCCAGTAAGTCCAAAATGGAGGAATCTATTTTAGCTCATTAGCTGTGTTGCAACATCCCACATTTGTTTCTACAAAAGAGAAATGGTTTGCAGACAGTTATGAGATGGGAGAACATGTTACAAATATGTCGATGATGTCTAAGAATTCAAATGTCCAACTAAATAAGGTCTAACACCAATCATTTGTGTCTCTGGAACTTTTATTTCACACTTCTTCTGTTTTCACTTTGAAATGAAGTCTGTTTTATGGTAGGTCACTTGACACTTTGGGAAAGTGTAACCTGATAGAAATGATGTATTTTTGACAGAAGAAAGTGTCGCTCGACACTTTCCTTTCATGTCTCACACCTAGAGAATTTTGTGTCACAGACACCATCATAGTTTGCTGCGCAATGTGATTGGGTAGTGTTTTTTTAACGTCTCCATGGAGATTGTAGTTTTCACTGAACTTCCTTATTGATATTTTGGTCTGATAACTTGTGACATCCATGTTTAATTAGTCCTGTTGGGATGATATAATATACCTAAACAAGCTGGATGGAGGATAGCATCTAGTTACCATGGAGATGACTGAAACCCTTCACTGAAGCATGAGTAGAAAACATTGCATGTCTCTTTAATTTCTGTTTAGCGACACTCATCAAAAATGTCAAGCGACCTACCATAAAAAAGCCTTAAAAGTGCTTTGTACAAAACTGAGATTATAATAAATATTACATTTTTAGATGACTTAATATTTTATAACACCCCAAAATTTACAAAAAAATAGATCTCTAAATTTGCAGTCTGATTGGTAGTCTGGCTGTGTGTTTAACTGCTCAATGGTTTTAAATGTTGTGTCCATATCATACTTGTTTAACAAAAGTTTCTAAGGACTTTTGTCCATTTCTTTTTTCTAATTTTCTTTTTTAATTTCTCTTTTAAATTTCTTTCTAATTTCTTTCTTTTCTGAGAAATAAAATGCTGCGTAGCTTAAACAATCATAATATCTGATAAATCAGTGCTGTAGCTATCTGACAACCTAATCTACAGCTTTTCATCATGAGACTTTATTTGTTGCTGTTTTTTTTCCTCACTGCCTTGATCTGCTCAGTTACATTAATAAATGAGATTTCATAGGAAGACACATCTCCGGTTGAAGTGCAAAAAAAAAAAAAAAAAATCAAAATAAAACCATCTCCCTGACGACGCATGTTTTACAGCTCACCGAGAGGCTGTTGAATTAAGTGTGATGCAAACACAGCAAATTGAATCAATTTGCCTCCTCTAAATAGATGTGATGCGTGGAGCCTGAATGCTCAAATGAATAAGAAAAAAAAATTCTTAGTGTAATGATGTTGTTTTTGTTTGTGCATTTCTTTCCATCTGCTTGATGAAGGTTTCAGAAGATCAGGTGAAAAGAGGAAGAAGATATCAGATAGCGAGGCGGCGTGGAGGTGCGGCGCGTGGTGTTGCATGCTCCACGTTGCAACCATCGGGAATGAAGTGACAGGCTGTTGTGGAGCACAAGGACGGAATCAAGAGGTGAGTGGAGCATATTAAACTGATAAGTGGCCATGCGGAAAATAGCGATGGCACAGCATCCGGATGTATATGCACATGTTAAAATACATTTGCATACATGAGATGCAAAAACAGGCGTATGCACACACTTCTTGGAGGTAAAAAAAAAAAAAAAACTATAGAAGCACAACATCTCCTACGCATAGACGTGGCCAAACACTGCAGACATTTCTCAGGGACGAGCCTGTCATCTTTGTTGACGTATTGATCAAGAGTAGCCTTCCTTTTGTGCAGATGGCCTGGAACACATAATGATCAACATGGAACACAAAGCTTCCAGCAGTGCGGACACATTGACAGGCTGTGATTAAATCAGCAACGGTGGCAGCATTGTTGACGACAATGATGATAACACTGAGGGCACTTATCAAAGACAGGACCAGTGCAGCTTACCACCGCTGCGCACACACACAAATAGATGTTCATGGATGCTGATGGAGCAAATTAATTTCGAGCTAAAAACGAAGCATTTATCATCAAACCGAACGGTCACCTAACTCAGGATTCTGCAGGCCTCATGAATAATTGTTTCCAAGCGTTATGTTTTGGCTGTCAGTCAGAAGTGCTCTGCGTTAGCTGTAATACATCTGAATTAAGCGGCTGGTGGCACTCTGTCACGTACACCCCGTCGTAAGCCGTTAAATACATAAATCGGGTTTAAATGAACACACACACCACTTGTCTTGCTTGGTTTGCAGGGTAATTCATCTTCCAACTCCATGATTCTGTTATGCAGTCAAATTGACAAGTAATCCATTGCTGGTGTCCTTGTTGTCAACATTAAGGTCATTTCTGATTGTTGCATTGAGTGAACAGACTTGCAGCCTTTGCAACGCTTTGCAGGGGGTGATGGGAAATACGCCAGGCGAATGTATCAATATATACGGTATGAGTGATCTCGAGCTGTAGCATGACTACCAAGTGGAAAAATGTTGAGAAACTCTATATTTTTAGAATGCATGAGCTGTATGTCTCCTTTTATGTTTGCTAACAAAATAACAAAAATAAGGTAAAAGATGATGTCGTCACTTTCAATTGCAGCATCCTCCACGGAAGATAATCCTTTTTTGGCAAGTCACATTGCATTTTTTTTTTTGGCATGGAAAATCTCTTTGTTATACACACTGAAAAGTAGAGACCTGTGCAATACTTGTCAAGGGACAACACAAGTAGTGTAGTACATGTTTTTGAACAAGTGTGTTCAGGCTTTAAATGGATTACAGCTCATTATCCCCAATTACTTTTCAGAATAAGCTGGGAAATAGAGAGAAAACCTGACATGGTGGTTTGTTAAAACTGCTTTCAGGAAACCTTCACAGAGGTGGTGGATGGAACAACAAAAAGTTTCATTCTTTTTTCTTAATTAATACACTTGAGAGGGGTTTTTTTGAGGAAGCTGTTCATATTTCGAGGTCAAGATGAATAATTGTGGTTCCTTTGTAAATAAACTAAAATATACAGAAACCAAACACTGATATTCTTGCTCACTGTTATTTCAGTTAATTAATGCTCAGTGTTGCAATCCAGACTTTTGTGTGAGTGTGTGGATGGTTTTGTCAGGTGGTAGGACATTTAAAAAAAAAAAAAAATTCATTTCTTTTTTCAATTGCAGAGTAGACTCTTAATATTTTTCTCCATACAGTTCAGTGCAAACGAGTTGATTTTTAAAATACTGGCAAAGAATCTGCAGTCAGTTCTAATCCCCAAACAGCAACAGAGCAGGTATCCTTGTACAGATCTCGGTAGGTTCGACACAAACAAGTGAGGATTCAGGTAGAGAGTCAGTACTCAAATGCACCTGAGCTGTTACATCTCGTGTTGTCTCAGACTGTTTCAGGTGAGCCAAAGATATTGTTTCTGTTCTGCTGTGTTGTCAGAAAGATCATATCCCATGAAGGGATCACTGACTGGTTTAGAAACCCAGCAGCTCCCACCACTAGTAAATCTTATGTCTTGTCCATACTGCTAAAGAGATCATTGGCGTCAGCACAAGCTGTCTGTTTTCTGGAAGTATTTTAGCAGACTGCCTGTGGATAAGCTATGAAACTCACAGCAGACCTGCGCTAACATCATCCTGAATGTGCACAATAAAATAGTGTCATGTCCATAGGCGCCTGAGCAATGGAGCAAGTGGAGAAAATGCATCCCCTTTATTCAATTAGGGGGAGCAAATTTTTGTATTTTTAAATCATCATACAGTTCCCGCTATCAGGTGATTATGTTTAAGCAGTCTATATCAATGATCATTTTACTATTTTCAGCAACTGACAAAAACAAGTAATAGAAAAATCACCTTTGAGTTGGTTCAACCCGTTGCTGATAGTTTGCTACAGCATGCTTTGGCTGTCAGTCCGTCGATCCTCACAGGAGTCTGACTGTTTACAAAGGTGAGAAACATGCCATTTATCTTATCTATGATCACTGACTGAAAATACAAAATGTTTTTTCTGTATTATCCATTTCTTACCCTTACTTTTTGACTGATCCTCAACATATTTTTAACTATATTGTTATATTGTAAAATTTTTTTAAATGTAGCACAGTCAGAGCGGTGACACACCCAACACCACTGCAGCCTGATTGGGGCACCACAGCTGCAGGCAGTTCAGAAATAATCCTTTGTTCATCATTTGTCTTGAAGAGAACATCCGCAGAGCTGATGACCATGATATCATGATCAACGAAGACCCTCACCAAGCATAGCCAGGGCTGCATATCAAACCCCAGCTTCAAGTCAAACATAAACATGCTGACATTGTGGTGCGCACATTCTGAGTGACTGACTGAGAACAGAGGCTGCTGGATGGATTATGACAGGACCAAGACAGCCTCAGCACCCAACAGCAACCCCTGGAGCCAGTCTGCATTCTCTTAGTCCTGACAGTCTGGCTCTTTACTCTCTTAACCATGACTGAAATGTATCCAGTGATTCACCCAATCAGGGTTATTTCACAAAGCCCCTCAGGCTGTGTGTTTGTTTCTTTTCATCCACACAGTAGGTAAAAGCACATCATCCATTTCAAACACAAATTCTCAAATGCATATGTGTTGTCACAGGGAATTACGGTTCACTTTTATATGCTTGCAGAGGCTTTGCTAATGTTATAGTACTGTAAAGTATTTTTAATGATTTACATCATAAAAGCAGAGAAAACAGCATTGGCTGCATGTAGAAATATTTCAGTTTCCTAACAAGGGGAATGACAGATATGTACCTTCCCTCACCTTCCTCCTTATCATAACTTTCAATGGGAATTTCTGCTGCTCTTTTATTCAAAAATCTGCTCAAAAATCATTAAGCAAATGTTTATTATTCATCCTTAAAAAAAAAGAAGAAAAACATCTGCTCTGCCATTATCGTCCATCTGCCTTTGCCATTTTTCCCTGCTCTCTTCTACGTGTTTTCTCCTCTTAACCCGCAGCATGTAATAACTGTCATCTGCCATGCCAATGAGCCATGTAGTAAAACCGCCGGTCTTTATATTTATCTAAGCTAATCTCAAAGCCGTCACGGCAGCCATTACAAAGGGAAATGATGCTTTATTTCGCCCGGCTCTGAAGGAGGGACCGGGAATGAGTGGGAGGGCACTCCTAAGGATGTCGTTTGGAAATCCCCTCACCCTCATGACACAGAGTCATCAAGGCAGGTGGTGGGTGGTTGCTGGTGACAAGATGTGATAAATATGGGTTAGATACTAGATATTAATGTTAATCTTTTCCCGCTGTTCAGTTTGCTGTAGAGAAGTAAAGCATGTTCCTTACATGTCATGTTAGATTGCACTTGAAAAGGCCTCAAGCCATTTTTATCATTTTAAGTTCATCATGGCACTTTCTAGCATTACTTGTCTCGATGTGGTGTGGCTGTCAAGTTCGCCGGCTGACAACTGATGGCTATGGCATAAGCCAGGAAACCCATGGGAGGAGAAGAGATGTCTTATAAAATATGATACGCCGCTTAGCCACGGAGTCCCTCATATCATGCTGCACTGCTTCAAAAGTACCGTTGAGCTGTTTGAGTGGATTCAGCATACTGTACAACTTCTATGTTGAATGTTCAGTTGTTCAGATTGCATTCATTTACATTGTTGCACCATTGTAATGCCATAGTGGGAATAATGAGCAATCAACATATGTGTGTGCCCACCTCTGCACAGTAACGATATGCATCTCTGGAGATTAGTCTAATGGGCTCTGTGCGAGTGTCCCTTTAAGGACTTCATTACAAAGTTTTTAAAGTTCTAAAAGTCAGAAAGTGCCTTTATTTCCTGTTATCTCATTAAAATGAGGACACAGTCCAACGGAACAAAGCTATTGATGAGAACAATTGATTGGACTCTGAAGTGACAAAAGACTGAAATTCAACATCCCTCAAACGATCTCACTATACTGTCTCTACGCAGTCAACGCAGCACGTCTCAGCCCCAGCTGTGACTCTCGCTCTCCCAACACTAATATTTACCTCCCTAATAAAAGTCATTGTTGTGTGGCCTGTGCTAAATCAGAGGCCTGCTTCTGTCAGGGATGACAGAGGAAAATATAAAGCATCTCTCACAGTGATGGAGAGCTCCTGAGGTCCTTATTAGCTTGGTGGAAAAGACGGCCCTCATCAGGTTCTGCTGTATGAATCCAACTGTGTGTGAAGCTGTTATGTCATCTGTTTCTGGCACTCTTTAGTATTATTCCAATTAACTCTTTCAGACAAATACTTACTGGCGCAGATTAACATTTCAGATAATTGCTGATTTCATATGCAGGTATGCAAGTTTGAAAATGCACATTTATTGCTAAAATAGCAGTGTACCTTTAATCAACAATATTAAAGTCCCAGCAGTTTAAGTTTCCATATTGTGACATATTTCTAAATGAAACAGAATATGCGATCAGGTTATAATCTAAAGAGATTTTATAATATTATTCAAGCATTTGATTTATTCGCACAACATTTATTTCTGTACATATTTAGTGATTGTTCTTGAGGCATATATTTGTTTCTATATATATATATTTATGGGGAGCTTTCAATTTGTCAATTTTGTTTTGTTATTGACCTTTAACCCTGTTGGCAACAGCACCTCCTCTGAGGTCAGCTGTAGTGTGAGTGCGCCTGTTAATAATGTTAAAACCTGATAAAAAACAGTGGTGTAAATCACATGAATCACAGGCCCCCTTTACACCTTGAATTAAAATGCATCTCATATCCAGATTGTATCTAGATATGATTTAACCTGATAACATTTACGCCTGGTATTAATATATATCTCCAGTGTCCACATTGAGATCTGATCGCTCTGTCCACCTCAAACAACTGAACATCACATCCTCCTCTCATTTGCGTGGGTCCAAAAGAACACAACTGCAAAAAAAAAAGATGGTAGCCATCCATGAAGCTGCACCATTGTACAGACCTTTGCTTGCTTTTCGAAGTGGGGGAAGAAGCTGTCTTCAACAAGTAGAATCCATAGATTTCTTGCTGCTTTCTTTAGTAGCTTAGCATGCTGACTGGCTAATGGCTGCTACCTCCCTGGTTTGGAACAGTCATGTGTGATTATGTCTTTCTGCCCATGTAGTTGACAAATGCAGTTGCATGTTGCATTTACATTTGTGTTCAATGTGGTCACAATGCGTCTCTGACCACATCCGGAGGTGGTTTTTGCCGGATCACAATCTGTCCTCAGTGACTCTTGGGTGCATTTACACCTGTACTTTGATGTGGTCACGCACTATCCGATTGCAATTTGGTCACCCAAAACCATTGCCCAAAATGCATTTTAACGCAAGGTGTAAAGGGGGCCACAGTTGGGTTGCTTAACTCACCCTGGGAGGATATTTTTGTTGAGTATAGCACGTTATTGTAACACGCTAGTTTACTGATTTCAAGCTAGACTGCTGGAGCATCCAGGTGGTTTCTTTTTCAGTCTGCTGTACTTTTTTTGTCCTTTAGTTTTTTTAAATTTAATTTATCCAGGGGTGAGAATAACCCCAGCTGGCATTAGAGCAATTGTCACACACAATGCAGATTTTGTAGCCAAAGACGGCCAGGCTACTAATAGCATAGACTCTCTAGAGAGACACTTCCTTTGCCCACATTATTACATCAGGAGGTCGAGGACGAGGGAAAAATCAATAAATTAGACCAAAGCTATTTTGCACTTTTCCAAATGTAAGCAAAGTGTTTGCGAAGACACACACCTCTGACCCACACTTCAGTGCTAGAACCCACAAGCTAATGGTGCTAGCTAAGAGCGGTTTTACGTTGATGATGAAAGGCTTAGTCAGGTTAGCTTTTGGAGTCCATTATTTACTTATCATGTTTTAGAAAGTCTGTTGGAAAGAACTATGTAGTTTGATATTCATAATAGGGAAAATGTAGACAGAGTTTGGAAACTTGAGTGAAGTTAGTTGTGTTGAGTTATAAGCAGTCATAGAGGAACTTAATTGAAAGAACTACTCTATTTCTACGTACGTATTCAGTCATTATTAATCTAGAATTGGATACTTGGAAGGTCACTAGGTTAGGCTAGTATTTAATTTGAATTAACTGATTGGAAGTGTACCAAACTGAACACCAATCTCATTTTCATCTATGATTACTGCCAAATTACATTGTTCTTTCCAAACCAAGGAAACTCACACTTATGAATTTACAGAGCCATAAAGTAAAGCATTACAGGATAAATCTATGCATCTGTATACAGTAAATACATGCATAACCATGCTTTATGCCATATATTTGACATAAAACACAGGATAAGAACTTGGAAAATGTATTTTTTATTTAGCTGTCTTTAAAAATTAAAGTTGTATACACTGACAACACTTCTGTGAGTATGTTAGACATTCAGCACATTGCTGTCTCAAAGCTTCAGCTGTGTAGTTTGAAAAATGCAGTGACTACAAGTGAGTGCACATATCTATAAATACAAAGGTTGATTTGCATTACAGTGGAATGCAAAGCACTGAAGAAGACATCAATGCAGTGTGCTGTATTATAGATCTGGATGCGAAAGAAATGTGAGACAGAGGTCAGAGAGTTAAAAACAGAAGACTTTGTGGAGTGTGAAAATATGGGGTAATCTTTCATGGCCCGTTCTAATGTGGCTTTCGAACGAGTGCGAGGAGACAGAGAGAGATGTACAGTAGCCAGCAGTGAGGAGTAACTGCTGCCAAATGCACCGAGGGCTAAACGAAGACGAGCCCTTGCCATCTGGGTCGCTTGAGGCTAGGCTGAAAACAACTCCCGCTCCACCACTGGCTCTCCAGCTCACACTTGCACGCCGTTTTTATTTTTCTCTCATTTTTTTTCTGCTCTTTTGGCCCCTCATCCCATCACTCCCCCATTAAAACGTCCCATCTTGGCCTCCCATGTCTTTCTCAAGCTGTCTTTCCTCTTGCCGATCACACTTGGCTCTTTCCAGTTCTCCAACCCTCCTCCCCCTCTCAAGGATTTATCACTCTTAATTATCTTAACTATCCCGCTTCATACCCGGCTTGTATCTAGCATATTTAATCTAGGATTCAGCAGGGCTATTAGTTACACTCAACATGCAGAGGCTAATTGATTTAAGGAAGCAAGATCTGCTTGTTGGTGCTGATGCGGTTTAACTAAAAGCTAATATAGGAAGGATGGAGAGAAGAAAAGGATGGATAGGAGTGAAATAAAATGCTCAGGCTGCAGAGGGGAGTACTGTCTTTGTAAACTTTGGATTTTCTTTCACATGCTTTGATGTCCAAATCAGTTTGTTTCGACTTTGCTTGAGCTCAGGGAGTCGCAGTACAGTACATGGAAATGAGGATCCAGAACTATTTTAATGGCTTGCAGTCTCGTCTCATGCAAGTGGGAATTTTTTTTTCTTTTTCCTGATTTACATGGGATAACTGTGGTAAGGATAAATATTTTCGGTTGGTGGGGAAACTGAACAGCGAAACAGATGTCTGTTTAAATGTCATGTTTGTCGCCGAGGCTGTGCTGACATTTTAGTCCCAGACTTTCACCTCTCGGATTTGTTTGCTGTGAGTCATTACCAGAATCAGGTTGAGTCAGAGCCGTTGTTGTGAATAAATATGATCTAATTGATAGCTGACCTCTCACATTAACGAGCAAATGGGACCAAAAACAAGGCACGCCAGGAAGACTTAACTACGCTTGTGTGTGTATCCGAATCATCGCATCCGTGTTTTTAGCCTCCTCCTGTGTGTGTGTGTGAGACTCCTACTGCATATGCAGTTAGGGCGGCTGGTGGCCACGGATATTGATAATGGCATTGGGGACACTCAGCTTCTTGTCTTATTAATCACACCAGGCTGAGCAGTGACCTTTCTCCAAGCCCACTGCTTTGGGCCAAGCCAGATCCCCTGCCTCTGCTGCCCCCCGGGAGTAGCAGGCTGACATCACTCACCCTGTGTCCGCTAATGTCAGCCCCGAGCCTGGCCGCAGCGGCTCACCGGCCCTGCCTGGCGCCCCGGACACAGCCCTGGATGACAGAGACATTGATCACTCAGGAAGCTTGGGTTGTCTGGGGGTGGCCAGGTTGGAGGGGATGGGGGAGGCCAGGGTGTTTGTGTGTGTGTGTGTGTGTGTGTGTGTTTTGATACAGCAGCAATTGAGACTGGTGAGCCTAATTAGACTTCACATCTGGGCCTAATGAGCAAATCAAGACCCATCATTGATCAAGGATCAACTGGCCTTGAGCTGTTCTCTGATTGGTTAAAAGCTGCACAAGCACTGTAAGCTGCTGGGTTAAATATTCTAGACCCAACTAATTATTTATTTAGAAGACTCATAAATCAGAAGTTTATACTTGCTACATGATAACCAGGCATATTATGGATTTGTTAGCAATATAGAGAAAGATGAACTCAAAGTAACATCATCTTTACTACCTAAATAATAATGCTGTCCATGTTTCATTTTTATGATGCTGTTTGAGTGGGCGTATGGAGGCTTTGCTTACATTTGTTTGGGTTAATAAAAAGGAATAGAACATAATCATGCAAAGTATTGAAATGTGAAAAAGAATCACAGAGTTGGACAAATTGACAGCATATTTGATTAAATTAGATATCTTGTATACTGTAGGCCATATGAGTACAATATGAAATATGTACTGTATCATTGCACATTATAGATATCATTATTAAGTTGAATCAAAACATCCTGGACAACCTTGAGACCAAATAAATAAGATGAAATTAAAACCTGAGTTAGAGATAATCAAGTAAGTGATTATTAAATGGCCATGGAGGGTATTACTATGAGAGATGTGTTTGAGATGTGTCATACCTTTTTTCGTTGCAGGTTGGAAAAAGGAAAATTGAGTAAAAGTATGCAGTTAGTGATTTTATGGAGCTTCCAACAAACTGCCAGAGCTGTTGCTAATGTATAGGTTTTAAAAAAAGAACAATGTTTGATAAATTGTGCAACAAAGGGTATGTCTGTAGTTAGATTTTTTTCTATCTGTATATCCATGTTGTCTTGTGAGTTTATTTTTGGGAATATTGCTAAAAATAAACAAAGTCATTATTCTTCCCATGATGGATATTGGTAGGCTCATCTTGTAGCAGGTTGAAGTTCAGATTAAACAGCTTTGATATCTTCGGGAAAATGTTGATGCCTAAAAATGTAATATTACCAATTTTCAGCGGGAGAGGTGGTGATTGGGCTGGAGCCTTTTGTGATGAAAATTCAATTGAAAATTAATTCAAAAATGTCTGTAGAGGCAATATAAACCATTTTGGAGACTTCACAATCATCACCAACACAATTATCTTAACTTAATAACTAATAATATGAGTATGTGTGTGTTTGTATTTGTGAATGCAAGCAAATATCAAAGTTACGAAGTATCTCAAATCCCTACTAGCTTTGACTCTTAATAGTTCTTTTAGCACGAGTTTGAACATAATAGTGATTGAAAGCATCAAATTCTAAAACTGCTTTATTTTAATATTAATTTGAGGTGTAAAATCTTCAGCGTTGTGCATAAAACCTTGAAGCTTGATTCATCCATGCAAACAGACATTGCCAGTGTTAACAGTGTTAAGTAAACACAGTGGATTCTTGTGTGTCATTGTCTGGTCAATACATTCTTTTGTACGCCTGCTTGTTGGCAGCTGCAGCGGGCAGCAGGAGACTGAGACCTGAGGGATTCCCGCAACATCCAGGAACATCCTGTCTGGCTGATGCAGCACCTGTTGTCAGGATAGAAAAGGCATATGCAGAAACATGAGCCGCAGTAGCACGAGACGGGCGCTGGCTATTTGGATGCACCGCTCCTCCATTAAATTCAGCACATTTGAGGTACTTCTTGGCACTCTCCATGTGCCTCTGCTAGCATTGCGTTCTTTAAAAGCTCTAGAAAGGATTTCACAGCAGGACACATTTTGTTTGTGAAGTTATTTGATGCCTTTGGTAGTTTCTTAGCATACAGAGTGCCAGTCATATTGCAGTGTTTCTGGTGCATGTGGGAAAGAAATGGACGTGCGGATAAAACATACATATTTTTTATTTTTACTTTTATTGCAACCCCGATTTATGCGCTGATGTCAGAACCAGCAATATTGTCTGGAGGAAAGTGCCCGACCGGCTCTGCGAACAGAAACAGAAACAAACCGAAAAACCCACACACATTAAAGAAGACATCAAAGTGTACGTTGATGAGGGTGCAGCAGCACAGGGGCACCAACATTAGGCAAAATAATTTAATTCAAATTATTCAAGGATAAAAGGGTACGAAGGAAGATTGCAAATCAGCACTTATATTTGTGGAGCACGCTGTACTTGGTGCTTTTCCACACAAGTTTCAATAAACATATTTCATAACAAGCGCAGTTGGCACCTTATTCTGGTCCGTTAATGAGGACGATGTCTTTATTGTTGATTTGGTCCCCGGAGAACAAATGAATCCTATTTCGTAATAATGATTACCAAGGTTTCACCCTGATGACTTTGCCTTGTTTTGTTAATAAACTTTTCTGTGGGAATTTATGGGCAACCTCAGCAAACAGTGAGCTGTGGACAAAGCTCATCATCAGAGACAATTGATAAAGGACTTCATTACTGAAATGAATAAGTCATATCATAAACATCGCCCATCACATGTATACTGAAGGTTAAAAATGGTTATTGTGTAGGATTTGTTTTGTTTTTTTAGCTCTCTTCCTCTTTTGTATTATTCAGTCTTTTGACCTTTTGCTTTGTTTACTGTTTTCTTTCAGTCATAATGCACTAGCATCTTTAAAGCCTTTATAATGCAGTATTTTTATGTGAGTGTATGTCCGTGCTTGTTTGGTTGTGCTCGACTGCAGGCTTTTGTTCATAACCCAGATGAGCCATTTGTGTATGTGTGTGTGTGTGTGTGTGTGTGTGTGTCTATGTGCTTGTGTGGTCTGTTGTCTACTGGTGAGTGTTTAGAGAACAGATTTCTTTGACGTTGACGGCACCAAAGCAATACAGATTTGGCAATTAACCTTGATGTCACTGTAATTACCAAGTCACTTTAGTAAAATGAATTAATTTCCCAAAAGGACTCAGAAACAAAATTACCTCCTCTCTTCCTGAAGAGAGTCAATATGGCGTCTGATAATTAGGGGAGAAAAAGTAAGCTGCTGCCATATTCCTGTCTCTCATTGTGTGTATTCTGTGTAATCTGCCACGGGGGGAAAGCCACTGATCTGCCTGCCGCTCCCATAACTTCCTGTGGTTTCACGCTGTTGTGACGCGCACTTGTTCATTTTTCAGCTCACCACGTGTTGAGCGACGTGCCGTTCTCTTCTCCCCTCCAAGCTCTTTATCTTCTGTCCTCGTTGTCTTGTTTTGCAGCCATGTTGCCCTGTATGTGCCAAGGTTTTTGTCATGTGTAACTGGTATGTGAGTTATACGACACAACCGCACATCCTGGAAGATGCCGCGCACACATCGGGGAGAAGGAGAGCAGACTTTCCACGGCTCGCTTCCTGTGGTCTTAATCTCCAATCCTCCACTAAGGGCTGAGGTGTCTGTCAACCCTTTTATGTCGCTTCAATTAGTATGTAAATTTTTAATAAAGTGTTTTTTTTTTTTTTTTAGCTTGGTGAGATCTCTCAGGTGGTGGCAAATAAGCAATAGTTGCCTTTGCCAGACTGCAAATAAACACAGGGTGCATCGAGGAGAGTGTATAAAACTTTAGGTAATTGAAAGTGTCACGCTTTGGGTCCCTCATGTGAATCCCATCATTCCTGGTCTCCAGTTGAGCATCAATCATTTTGGAACATAATTAAATGTTTAACCTCATTAGAGTTATGATTGATGTTTTGTTTAATATTTTAGATCATTTAGATAATTATTTGATTAATTAATTAATTAATTAATTAGAATAAATTCTGATTCTAATTATAAATTAATACTAAATATTTATTTTTAGAAGCTAGCGTGCACTGGCACAGGAGGGGGGATGCTTAGGGGTGTGGCAAGCCCACCCAACCCCCCCATCTTCTGCTGGCAAGAGTGAAACACAGTGTAAATAACATTTTACCCTTTTTATATCTGTTATTAAAAAAAACACAGTTCATTGAGTGCTGACGAATGCATTGTTTTGTTGTGGTTGAACTCCTCATGTGAGCACAGAGCAGCAACTATGAGCAATTTATTATTTCCTGTTTTCCTATTTATCTGTTTTTGCATTTTTGTCCATTTCAACAGCTGAGCTTCTCATGGGTTATATACCCTATATATCCTAGATGTAATGGATTAGCCTCAACTACTATTTTAATTTATATGTTTAGCTTCAGATTAAAGTTTAAAGATTAAAGGAACCCCCCCCCCCCCCCCCCCCTCACCCAATCCACATTTGTTCCTGTACGCACTAGTGTGCTTCGAAGACTAACTGTTTGAACTGGTACAGCTCGCTCTACTACCTTAACCTCCACCTTATGTACTTTTTTGGTATTGTTCATTTAACTAAGACTTAGTGGTCACGTACAGTATGTTCTTATTAATAAAATAATTTGACATTTTGGGAAAAACGCTTATTTGCTTTGTTGCTGACAATAAGAAGGAAATATCAATACCAAAAGCCAGTTAGCTTAGCTTAGCAAAAAGACTGGAAATGAGGGGAAACAGCTAGCCTGATTCTGTCCAAAAGTAACAAAATCTGCCTACTAGCACCTCTAAATCTTACTAATTAACACTTTATGTTTCATTTGTTTAATCCGTACAAAAACTGAAATTCACCATTTTATGGCGGGTTATATGCTGTACTGGCTTAATGTCAAACAATTCCTTTAATTCCTAGCAGAATCCTTGTTACTGTTTGAAATCTTCCACAGCCTTTTCTACTAAATCTAACTATATATCCACTTACTATAAATGTTCCTTGTCTGTGACTGAACAGGTGTAATGGCCCTGTACTGTTACCTCTCTTACAGAAACTTACAGCACATGTCATTGACTTGAATATAACCAGCTCATTATTTTTGGCTTCCTTTTCAACTAATTTGCCTGTAAAGCTCAAAGATGAAGTGTCAGTTTCATTTCCAGGTTTGCTGTTACATGTTGCCTTACTCTATAATGATGTACCTGTACCTTTGTCATTCCTGTTGTCGGTGGTGTCGACAGTGACTACCAGCCATTAAAGTTAATAGCTGCCAGCTCTAACTAGCCGCTTCAAACCAGTCGCTAATATGATGAAATCTGTAGGATTCTTTGAAGGTGGATATTCTGTTTGGTCTTCTAAACACAGTTTATACAAGATGTTTTTAGCATTATGTCTTATTAGCTCTTTTAAGAATGCATCTTGTGTGTTTTCAGCATAATGAGCGGAAATGGATGGCAGGCCACTGGTAAAACTAAAGGCTGGACTTTACATTACACATAATATGACAGTGGACAGCACACAGCCAGCAGGAAGAGTTGAGTCAATTAGGCGTGAATACAAACCTTCAGCCTGCATTTAAATAAAAGGAGAAAGAAAGTGTGTTAAGCGAGTCTTGACCGAAGTCATGGGTGACCCTTCCCCCAGCTCTACATCATTAACTAGCAGTGTTTCTCCTCTGATTTGGAGCCACATTCAGATATACTGCCTAACTCGGGTGGCATGAACAGACTAATTGCTCTTGAAATTGTCTAAAGAAGAAGAACTGTGCGTGCGTATGTGCGTGTAGCAGCGTGTGTGGTCGTGTCATGTTTCTTCATGGCTGTGGCTGAGCCGGTCCTGACATGTCCAGTCATTTCTAATAGGTTCAGTTGCCAGCTAGCTGCATGATATGTGTGTGCGTGGCCGCCGAGAGTTCAGAGCATGGGGAGAGGTCAAAACAGAGACAGATGTGAGAACAGGCTCTCTGACAAGAACCCCCATCACAGCCGTCTAATGTTGATGCTACCTTCCCTGTGTGACTCAGGTTACTTCACACTGTGAGTGTGTCCATGTACCTGAAGGTGTGTACGTCCATACGTGTGCAGTGTTACTTAGAGGCTATGGAGAGTTCGGGGGGACATTATGCCTCGTGGTGTACTGAACAGAGAAAGGGAGGGACAATGAAACAGCAGGACGAGAGGCCTCATGTGAATTTGTTAACATGTGACTTGTGTACATGCACATGCATCCACATGTGCCTGTGGACATGTGACTGTGTGAAAGCAAGGGTTTTTTGGTGAGGCAAGAAAGGTCAGCAACATCTGTGACATTATCACTTGAGTGCATTGGGTCCATGCACTTAAAAAAAAGGAGGTTGCTGTCTCCTTATGTCTAGGAGACAAGGTCACACTCCCACATTTATATTCACATGCTGCATATTTATTCCACAGGGTCATGATGTCACATTTTTATAGCCTTTTGACAACATTGTGAGCCTCACACAAAGCCTAACATGATAGTAGTTTCTATTTTGTGAAAAATGATATCAAGACAGCGTGTGTGTGTGTGTGTGCGTGGGATGGCATCAAAACCCATTTCCCTGTTTAAATCAGCGTGATGTTCATTATTAATGAGACTCGATGATAATGAATGTAATTTTTTTTCTTGATTGTGCTCTCTCTATTGAAGAACAAAGGCAGAATCTGTTACACAGAGCGTATTATCTTCACCATGCGTCGGTACGGCGTGTGCATTCATCCAGTCATTGCAGTCATTAGAACTGTTCAGTTCTTTGTTGTTTCTCAAACGAATGTACATATACTGTACCATGCTGTTTACACCAGTTATCTTTACATGGCATTTTAAAACAAAGTCAATTTCGGATACAGTTGAACCTACGACACATTTATGTCCTCAGTGATAAAGATGCAAGAAAAACCCAGCAGCAAGCACTGGAGTGAAGGAATGTGTGCATTGTACTGTGAAATACTGGGTGAGTCTGCAGTGTATTTTCCAGCATTTTATGACCAATGTGGCTGCACTGTTGATGTAGAGGCCCAATTAAAATAAGAAATGGAATCTCTTTTATGCAAGTTCTGTCTTTGTATACTGTTGTTGCAGTTAGTGTACCAGGAATCAATGTACTTCACCGGGAAATGTTGCAATGTGTGCACAGTTGGACGTTAATCTCTGGCAATTAAACTTCAGAGAAAGCTAAATATTTTTCTCTAAAGATTTTATACTTCTTACATTTTAATAATTAATCAAATATTTGATTTAATTAACATTTACTAGAGCTGAAACAATTATTTGATTAACGTTAGCCGATTGACAAAATTATTCAGCAACAATTTTGATACAGTTATTGTTTAAGCAAAAAATAGAAAAAAATCACTTGTCTCTGTTTCTCAAATGTGAAGATTTTCTGCTCTTTCCATGATGCTACACTGAATATCTTTTTGAGTTTTGGACTGTTGGTCAGACCAAACAAGAAATTTGAATATGTCGACTTGCACCTTGGGAAGTTGTAATCAGCGTTATTCACTATGCTCTGATATGATGCAGTCCAAATGAGTAATTGAGAAAATAATTGGCAAATTAATTGATAATGAAAATAATCGCCTTGTTTTCCTAGATGTTCCATGTAGCTCTCTCATCGCCATCTTCAACTGATTTCATATTTTGCAACTGTGTGCAGCTCCTCTGTTTGCTTTGTGCATTACAATGTGGAAAATTAGTGTCATCAAGGTACAGTCAAAAAATAACCAGATATAATAGGCATACAAATAAAAAAAAACTTTGAAGATACTTAATTTTGCAACTCTCTCAGGTTTTAATTAGATAACCTTTAAGTCATTTAAAACAAAAAGTTTGAGCTCCTCAGTTGTGAAGATGCTCTTGTTTGTCTTATGCGATAGTTAACTGACTGTTGGTCGATTTCTAATGGTTGGAGGCTTCTTTATAACACACAGAGAAGCGTGCGCACACTCATTATGTCAGTTTAGTTCAAAGTAACAATAATCCTGCAAAGTCTCACATCAGTCTGATTAACTAGGACAAATAGCAAATGTAAACAGTCCCCATGTGAACAAACATGGACAGAATGGATTGTTTCAAAGAGAAAGAGCACATGCATAATTAATTACTGTAAATAAAGGCGGTAACTCCAATTATATTTGCTGAAAAATTGATCAAATAGAAAATTAATTTTGGAAACCTGTCACATATTTTGGCTTAAAAGAAAAATGGGATATTAGATAAATGCAGGTACTAGCTGCAAAACAAAGCTTCCCATCAAATAAATAACTCTATGTGTGTGTGTGTGTGTGTGCGGTGCTCTTGAGGGAGACAGATGGGACAGACCTCCACCACCCCATACTACTTTCTCTCTGCATGACTTCTCACCACAGTCTGTGGGTTGTTTTTGTGCCAGAGCATCTCACCCACACACACACACACACATCTCATATGACAACAACTACTGTTTCATTAATCATCTGTATGTGTAAATTAGGCATGGAAAAAGAGTATTTAGAGCATGAAACCTTGGATACTTTCCTTTGCTGTGTTCTTTGGTGACAAATTGGATGATGGAGTGAAGTTAACAAGCTCTTGTCCTGGTATGTTTGTGATCACACCTCATTGAAGTTTAAAAGACACCAGTGCTCATACGTAGGTTGTGTGTTTGTTCTTGATAGTCTTAAATGCTGTTTTTTTTTTTTTTTTTAATCTAGTTAGCACATACAACACTTTGATTTTCAGGTGGCACAAACCAATTACTGTAACTCAAGTTTCCACTTTCTATGCAAGACAAACTACACATTTCATGTTTTGCCAGGAGGTCCACTCACTCCCCCCACCCCTCCTCATTTCACTCTTTTTACATATTCACGCCTTTTGTTCATTTCATAGTCACACTCGTTTCTCTGCTTTCTATATTCATATGTTGCTTTGACATTTAATGCCTGCAATTATTTATCTGTGTTGGCAGTATTAAAAGACTTTTTGAACGCTGTGTCTTGCCCCAAAGATTAACAATTCACCAAGCGGCTTATTAGAGCAATTCATCAAATCAACGGGCAGTGCTGATTAAATCAACTTGGTAATAAATGGAATGATCTAAAGCCTTCTGACGCCCAGAGTCCTCACAGCCCACCTGCCCGATTAGGAGGCAATTTATCCCGTAGCTTTCCACAGAGTCTCGCACTTTAATTGGGGAAAGAATGTGAATGTCATTCTGTTTGCCTGATGGCAGAAACTGCAGGGTCTTGATGAAAGATCTCTGGGTAACACCTTGGTCCCGTGATGAGAAAAGTATCCTGTAACCCAGTGGCATCGCCAGACCTATACTAAAATTTATGGTACACCACTAAATAATTACATTTCCCTTTTCCAACTGATTTATAATGCAAGAAGAATTGATGGAGTCCAGAATCACTCCAGAAACATGCCATGCAACAACATGTGTGACCTTTTTTTCCTTCAGTATGGTGGGAGAAGCTGATTACTTGTTTTTCTTCTAATGTGTATTGGTAAACCAAAACTCTGCATTTGGTGGAAAAAGAGCCATACAAGAAAGTTTAAAAAAAAAAAATATATATATAGTTTTGTTTGTTGGATGATCAACATAACCAGCATTTAAAATAATTGCACTTGAACAACAAACAGCGTGTGAAACAGAAATATAACAAAAAACAAGCAAAAAATATATACATTTGATACAATTATTTACAAGTCAACTAGATCAGACAATACAGCCCTCATCTTGGATGCTGTGTGTACACATACCATCACTAGAATGTCTAACGTCCTCACCACCGTCCAACGAGGATAAAAATAAAAAAATATATACATAAAGTAAATATACATCACTCTGGAACTGCAGGGAAATGTAGTCACTTAAAATAAGAAAAGAAGGGAGTCCACATTGTACAGAATTTGTTTATAGACCCTTTAAGTGTGTATTATTTAAAGCCATTATTTAAAATGGCTTTAATCCAAAGAACATGAGAAGAGGGTGCAGGGGATTCCATTTAAGCAAAATTAATTGTCTTGTCAACAAAGTGACAAAGACAGTTACATCCTTATTTTGGTCAGTTGTAGTGTGGGTGAGGAAATCCCATATAATACAATAAAAGGGTCTGGTTCGATCTGTGTGCCGCTTATTTCTGAGAACGTGTTAAAGATGTCTTTGCAGAAACCAACAAGAGATGGGGAACACCAGAACATGTGTACATGATTTGCAGGAGACTGCTTACATCTTACATAGTTAGGGTCGACATCCTTGTAAATTTTGGATAATCTTGCTTTCCTCCAGTGAGCCCTATGAATGAATTTACATTGAATGAGACCATGCCGAACGCAAATACAAGAGGTGTGTACCCTTTTGAGTGCCTCTTCCCATAGTTCATCAGATATTTCCTCACCCAGTTCCTCCTCCCATGAGTATTTAATGTCCTTTAATGAGGTGGTTTGTAAAGAGCAGATTTGTCTATAGATTATTGTCAAGGTACCTTGAAGTGGGGTAAGAAGCCATAGAAGTAGTCTAATGATACTTATAAATACATCACCATGTCTTGAATGATTTGAAGATCTGTCATATTGCTCTTTCTCTATCTAATAATGACCCTAATGGAAATAATAATTTTCTATTATGCTTTTTATACTGCAGTTTTTGAGCAATCATAGTCTTACCAACACAAAACTAACCATACCAACACAAAACCGACTAAAAAAACCCAAGACCAACCTTACTGACACAAAACCAACCATGCCAACACAAAACCAACCATACCAACACAAAACCAACTCAAAATCAAACATACCAAGACAAAACCAACACAAAACCAATCATGCCAACACAAAACCAACTCAAAACAAACATACTAACACAAAACCAACCGTGCCAATACAAAAACAACTCAAAACCAGACATACCAACACAAAACCAACTCAAAATGAAAACATACCAACACAAAACCAACCATATCAACAGAAAACTAAAACAAAACCAACCAATGACCAAACATATTGAGACAAAACCAACCATGCCAAACCAAAAACAGCACAAAATCAACCATACCAACACATACCCATCATACCAACACAAAACCAATTCAAACCCATTTTAATCCTTATGCTTTCAAGAATGTGGTCTTAATATAACACCTCTATCAAACATAGGTTACAAAGTGCTGTACAAAAAAAACAAGTCATATCAGTGAGGACAACCCACTCATGGAACAAATTACTGGAAGGATCACACAAGAGCAGACTTCCTTCCAGGGCTGGTAACTGATAGCAGGACAGCATGACTAAAAGGAGATCAATAATATACATTAAACTTAAAAATGAAAAATATATAATATTGACAACAATATCACGGAGCTCAACTTCCAACCAGATTTTTTTCGATTGCAAGAAATATTGACGATGGTAGTTCTGAAATTTGTTCTGTTAATAACACTACAACAGAGAGAGTGCAATACTATAAATATCTAGGCATTTGGGTAGATGAAAAACTGACTTTTAAAGTCCATACTGATATGTTGTTATCAAAGCTGAGATTGAAATTGGGCTTTCTTTTTAGATATAAATCGTTCTTTCCTTTATATACAATAGAAAGAATTGTTGAAGCACTTTTCCTCTCTGTATTGGACTACGGGGATGTTATTTATGGGCGGGCGGCCAGTTTCACTCTCAAACCTTTAGATGCAGTATATCCCTCTACATTAAGATTCATCACTGGAGATAGTTATGGGACACACCATTGCCTACTATATCAAAAAAGTGGCTTGTCTGCTCTATCAGCGGGGAGGGATCAGCATTTGTTTTTATTTATTTACAATGCTATTTTACAAAAACTCCCCTCCTATCTCTCAACCCTGCTTTCTAGGAATGTTGGTATCCGCTCACAGACACAGCTTGCCCTGCAAGTACCAAAAATTCATACAGAGTTAGGAAGATATGCTTTGTTACTGTGCCCCACATACTTGGAATATGCTTAAAAAAAACTGCAAGTTGACCTCATTAATACTGTTATTGATTGTAACTGATTTATTTGTCTCATTGTCAATCCCTACACTTTCCTTTTTAGCATTGTTTTTAATTGATATAGCCATATGTTCTTCTTTTATGGCTATTTGATTTTAGTTGTGTCTGCATTTATTGTATGTCTGTACCTTCGCACTATTGAAAATGAGGGTTCTCCCTGAATTTTCTGAGGTTTTAAGTAAATCATATGATAATGACGATGATGAAATGGTGTGCCACAAGTCAACAATGTGGACAACTGGTCATTGTCATGTGTTAGATGAGGGTCAGTTGTTCCTGATTGTTTTTCAAAGGCAGAAAGAAAATGTGCAGCTAGTCCAATGTTAATCATAGAAAACACAGGTTTATAGCTGTGATCTCTACTGCATGTGCTGTCACTCCACTGTATCCCTCTACTATGTGCAAACAAGCAAGTTGACAAAACACACACATTCAGAATTGACATCTGTTTGTATGAGTTTACTTTGTGTCTTTGATAAAGGTCACACAATCTGTGCTTGGAATATTTGTCAAAGGTCACACACCTTTACACGTGCTGTGTTGCACTGCCTTGTTTTTGATTAATTTCCCTTTGTTTACCACATAATCAAACTCTAAACTGACTAAATTAGTAGCTAACTTCAGTATGAATGTAGATGAGCTGGTCTGTAGGGGGATCCCTATGCTAATGCACGTGCATGTTAGTTTCTGTGTTTGGAGGTGTGTGTGTGTGTGTGCTTGCTAGTTCCTGCCTTTGTATAATTGTATATCTGTATGCAGGGATGTAAAAGCAGAGAATGTTGGTGAAAGCAACTCAGCAAGCATCAGATGGCTTGTGATGAATAGTCAATTAACTATAAACTTGTTCCAGGAATGACCAGTGAACGAGGGAGGAGCGGATGGCTGTCGGAAAAAAAATTGCATCCATTATCTAGCAGCTAATTATCTAGCCACTGCCATTTCCATCCTCGAGATAGCTATGTGATTAAAGGGTTTGGTCAATCAAATAGATAACAGGGATTAGAACTGGGAGGACAGGAGAGGAAGAGAAAGAGGGAAAGCAGCGAAATGAGACAGACGAGAGGAGGCTGCAGGCTCAATTTTATCTTGTGTACCCTTTTAACAATAAATACAAAACATTTTTATTTTTAACACTAGAAACACCATGGGGTAAAATTTACCTGTGGTGGTTTTTTGATTGTACATTACTGTGTTTTAATGAAATATTCATGTCCCCCAGTCTTTGACTTTTTCTAAAATAATGTTGTGTAGCACCTCCTGTTGTTAAAAATAGTAAAGATGAATCCGGATTAAAAACACAGGCAATTATACCTATAACCACCACCGTGTAAAATTTACCCGTATATGAAATGCGTTTATTTCTGCACAGTTTATGTTTGAACATTCTAAGTTGCTAGGCAACAGCGTTGGAGTGTGTGATCTGACAACTATGTCAAGTCATAATTAAACCTGCAGTGAACTTTTAAATATAAATTAAAAGTTCCTTACATTCAAGCCTTTGTCAAATGAGTTCACACAATGCTGATTAAGCCTATCGCTGCCAGGTAAATCTCTCTGTATTTCACTGTATACAGAGTTTTTAACCTGATGTCATCTTTGACATTCCCACGCTGGCTGGATCAATGCATATTGTGCGTGCTCTAGAGAATTCTGCCGGCCGAATCGGCTAACTTCCGGTTAGCTCTCTACAAACTTGAATGGGGATAAAATAATTTAATCGTGCAGCTCTTCTAGACTTTCCAAATGTTATGCCATGTTACCATTTATTGTTTATGGGCTATTTAGCCTAATGTGCCTGTTGCATTACTCTGTTTTCATGAATGGAACATCAAAATATATTTGCATTATGAGGTTATGAATTAAAAAGCTTAAATGGTTACTTCAAGTTTCTTGGTGATGTTCTCTTATTCACACATTATTGAAATTCCTAAATTATAATCGATAAGGTGAAATTGTGCACTTGACTTTGTCATGTTGATTTCGTTTCTAGTGTATACTGACGGCAATACAAAGTGATTAGTGTTCTTAAAGATACTTAGATTATAAAACAAGAGGACCAATACACAAGTGATGATTAAACAAACTCCTCTTGTGACTGTAGACATTTCTTTGTGAATACAATGCCTTAATACAACGACACAGTACAACTTTTAGTATTAGAGATTTGGTGGCCAGGTGCATGTGTAAATTTTACCCATTCACAGTTTTAGGTATATAGCGACCCCTGGCAGTAATTAGTTACTGTGAATAAATATCTAATGTTTGATGTAAAAAGTAATTTTAAAAATGTCATTATTGACTATATATTTACAAAAGTACAGCCTTTCAGTAAATGTAAGTTTTCAAAAGTTATTGAGTTAATAATTTTGAATTTTGACCTCTGCATAAATTACTATTTTTTTTCTTGTTGTGTTTTCATTTTCTATGAGAGCTTTAGAGCTAAAATTAGCGTTTAACTAATGGAGTTTGAATCAAGAGTTTGGAAAATTGAGACTTTTGTAAAAAATTGAACCAAAGCAATTGTAAAAAAGATGTTAACAGAATATTACAAAATCATATATCAGTGTTATATAAAAGAACAAACTAAATCTACTGTACATAAAATATAGTTTAAAGTATGGAAAGTTTCCTGATTTAGATATAAAAGCCTAAGAATCTGACAAAGCACTGGATGCCAGCTTTGAAGTATCAGTACACTTTCAATACTCGATGCCACAAACATATTTCAGTCAGAGTGTGGACAGTATGACTTCAGTTGGCTTTAAAGGGCTCTTTTGTCTCTTTTCTTACACATTCACACATGACACACAGTAGGTTGGAACAGCTTGATCACAGTGTGTGTGTGCGTGTGTGAGATGGATCCTCTCTGATCACTTGGCAGCTATGGGAGGCTGATTTAATCTCTGCTCAGCGGGGGCTCCCTGATTGGTTAATCCCTGGAGAGTTTCGTCCAATGGGGACATGAAAGGTCAGGTTGAAACTCAAATGGTGTGACAACCAAGCAAGACATCAGTTTCTCACCACAAACACAGCTTCTCCAGACACATACAAATATACACAAAGCCTTGTGTAGAGAACCACCCAGACAGAGAGCATGAAATATTTATGACCAATATCACACTTTACTGTTGCACAGACACACAAACAATAAAATGGTCTTCGCTGGAGGGACTACAATGATGTGTCAAGGGGAGAATTGCGGCAAGGGGAATGTGAATAATCTGCAGGGGGGAAACACCCTCCTATACATAAACACACTCCTTTCCCCATAGGACACTAATAGAGACATTCAACTTCTCTGTGGGCCTGGAGGGACAATTATGTTTATCTCATTTACAATTATATGATGACCAGAAAAATGAAACGCTATGACACCTGTTGAAATAAGATATTTTTTGTTAAAACTACAGTTGGCAAAGTGGCACATTGATCATTCTGAATAATTGGGGAAGATTACTGATTTACTTTATGAAATATTTATAACTAGACATGGCAAATCCATTTTTAAAATAGTCTGTTGTTCAAGAATTCCAAGGAGACAAGAGAAGCAAAAGGTCTATTCTCGGTGAGTGCACATTCCTTCAAATAATAATCCATTGCTTTTAATGAGGTTTTTTTTTCCGATTTGTAGTTATTTGTGCCTTGACTTACAACTTTTTGTAGGCCGATGAGGTGAAAAGAGTTAATTCAAGGCCTCCAAATTAACTTGGAGGAGATGCTTCCTCTCCTTAGCAAGTCTAATTCATGGTTCTGGCTTATTAAATGGGTGTATTTAGGAACAAAATCTAACATAGAAAATAAATCAGAAAAGATGTATCCTTGTTTCTCTGCACATTTGATGTGCGTGTTTGTACCTTTCTGTCCATATTTTACGATTCCGCACCTTACAGTTTACGTCCAATGCAGGAAGTGGCATCCCCTCTATGTATCTATAGGTGAAAGGATGTGAAGGTCGTGTTGGTGGATGGGTGTGTTGCATTTGTGACTTTTTTTTTGCAGGAGAGCAGAGTTTGAATGCCGTCACAGACCCGCAATTAATGGTCACCCTTTTCATAAACAGTAACTCACTAACTTTGTCCGCCTGCCATCGGTACTGGGCAAGTAATGCACGGTTGGTTTTTAGAAGGTTTTTTTTGTTGTTGAAAACAGCTGCTCACTGCGGCTGGAGATGAGAGTGTAAAAAAAAAAAAGAAGCTGTAGACTGTAAAACCAAAACAATGAGCTGAAAGATGCTAAAATGCTGCGTAGACCTGAGGTTCAACTGCAGATTTGAGTGACAGTTATCTGTAAATTTGTCACTATAAGCGACCCGTGTCACATTACAAATGGTCATGTGATCCGTTGTTAATTTGAAAATATTGATTATAGCAGCTTTAACCATAGTTAATTTGCCATAATCACAATGTTTCCCTAACCTTACCCATATAATATTGGTATTGTACAAAGCTAGAACTTCAAAACGTTGGCATTGGATCAAATAAAACATAACTGAACGTAATCCAGGGTTTTACAGAGTTGTCTAATATCAGTGTCCTTGTCTTACAATAGGGTTGGATTTTGATAGTCTGTAGTGCTGTTACATTGTGCATTTTTTTTCTTTTATTGTGCCCACACCCTGCATATGAGACATTAGAGTTTGCATGTGTGTGTGTGCTAGCGTCAGCTCTTGATAAAGTAATGCACAGTGATCAGTGTGAGCTGGTCACTGGGATGTGAAGGACAACAGTTGACCACCCAGCTGCTGCTGCTTCTGTTTTTCATTACAGAGAAAAAGAGAAAGAGAGAGAGAGAGAGAGGGAGAGAGAGAGAGAGAGAGAGAGAGAGAGAACGAGTAGCAGAACATTTTCTATGATTGCTCAGGCACACTATTTAAAACCATCACCTCCAAATCCATGATAGATCAAAAAATCTGCTGCCTATACAGTAGAGTAAGTGGCTTATTGTTTAATGGTCACTCCCTGCACCACAGCTGCAGTCACTCAGTGTACCACACACCTCAGATCTAACATTATTTTTTAGTCACAATTCACAATGAAATGTAAATATCAGCAGAACATAAAAGGCTGTGTCACTTTGCACTCTATGTGAGGACTTGGTGCCCTGCTGCCATGTGAGTCCGTTTGACTGTGTCAATATGTTTCTGCATCAATGTCACCAAGTCAAATTACTTCGCTTACTGTACTTGAAGATTGAGGTGAATCTTATTTTAACTGCAGAATGTGGCAAACTGCCATCTCCTAAGGTACATTCATTCAGCCACAACCCTGTGATTATATCTGACTGTTTCCTCGTCAGAAATGTATCTTAAAAAAAAAAAAGAAAAGTATCATACCATTCAGTTTTGACTTTCATTTAATGAACATAATGATATATATTTTTTTAGCCCATTTCCATTGTTATCTCTGTGATGGTGTTGTGGTAATGTAAGACATTAATGCCACTCATCTTGAAAATTAAAACTAAATCAATGAAGAAAGAGGCAGAGAGAGGAAAAATAGAAAAGGTAAAGTAAATAGATGGTTGGGTGGGATGAATTTACAGACTATACAACCTGAATGGATGCTCGCTAATTGAGACAAATGAACAGCAGCAGAGAGGTGTGTAAGAGAGGCAGCAGTGAATTTATCTAGTCCATCTTTTGCCCTTTTACCTTACTGGTTTTTCTCTTATTATTTAAATCCACATCCCGTTTTACTCATGCGTAGCTTTTTTAGTCTGAATAACAATATCCCATCCCTCTATTCTCACACATTTACAATCTATAAATCATATTTGGCAAACCTCATTGTTAAATGAGGTTATACGATATAAGTCATTGTGATTTTTTTCTTCTTCCATTTATTCTGCATGTCACATATTAATACTACAGGGAGGTTTCTTAAGTATTGCACAGTGCAAACAAAATTAGTTCATTCTAACACAAAAATCTGAGTAGCCAAGTAGTTACCAAGCCATTCCTTGTCATTTCTGACAGTGTGATAAAGTGCAGAAATGTTTTTTTTTTTTTTTCCTAAACATTGACTCTTGTGGATGGAGCCAAAATGCTGCAGTAGCTCAGCAAGCACAGTTTTGTTTCAAAATGAAATGTTCACCTACTCCAACAACATGAATGCGGGCCTGGCCATGCATGTAAAGAGAATATTATTGAAAGAATTATTTTATAAATTGAGACATTTATAGATGTTATTCCCACCAGAGGTACTTGTACCCCAAAGATTACTTTTACAGGTTTGAAAGATTGTGATGTAGCTAATTTGAAAAAAAAAAACCCAACAGAAATTATGATTTGATTAAAAATGTACATCACACTAATACTGAGTCAGCTGTAACACCTTAACACTACGTTTTGCAATTGACACCAGTTAGCACGCAAGCAGAGAGGTCTAAACATTTAGCTTAAAACAGTTGAAAAAGCTAAAAGTAACAGATACATGTTTGAAATGCAGTAGTTAGCTTAAAGTAAATGATAATGGGTTGAATTATATAGCTAAATGTGATAAATAAATGATTGAAATAGTTAAAAAGTAAAGGACAAATGGTTGAAATAGATTGGTAATGGTTGAAATAAAGTAATGGACAAATGTTGATAGCTAGCTAAGGGCTATTTTAGATACACGCCATCTTTAAGGGAATCAATCAGGGTACCTCATTCACCCCAGGAGCACTTTCTTTTATAACACTAATCATGACTAAGCATAGATTTATAACCTTAAGCATTCCTCTCATCCTTTTTTCTTCTACAGTGCAGACCATGTTCAGTATGTGTAACATGCCGGCACAGTGCAGTGATGTTCAGACTTTAAAGCCTTGATCTATGCACCTCTATGAAAGAATCTCTTACAGTGACCTTGTCAGTGGTACAGTACATGCCCTGTGGCTGTGTGACTGTGATAGAACTACTGATCTGGGGTTAAAAGCTGCTGACATGGGCCTTGAATTACTGTGGTGACATAGTGTGCCCCTGGACTTTCCCTTGGTGCTACAAAAAGCAAGCTACTATTCATTAAAAGGTCTTGCCATCAAATTTCATGTAAAGTTATGAAGCATGCTAAATTCAGCATTGGCGGAGTCTTGATATGACTCAAATCCCCTCCAAGCTTTCTGCGTGAACTTTGAATGGATCATGCAATTTGTAATTCCAATTGTTGGTTGTCATAAATTCATACAAAGAGGAAAATTATTCAAATCCTAGTATTTCCTACCACATTGAGAATGGAAATATGACTTGAATTTTAGGCTTTGAAATATTTAATAATTTGAAGTGAGATTGGTGAAAAACTCTCATGGTGCATTAGATCAGTGCTCATTTTGGTAAAACCAGGGTCAAAAAATACAAAAGTTTAATTCCAAAAATAACAAAAGGAAACAAAAATGACATCCCCAAAATTATACTGGAAGAGCATATTAGAAACCTCTTTTAGAGGGAGACTGGTGAGCCTCTGTACCCAGAGAGACCTCGGCTCTCACAAGGTTTGCAGTCTTCCAGGCTGCTGCCAGTGCCTTCGAGTGGAATTGATTCTTTTTTATTGAAATAACTTTCCTCTCACAACATCCTGTGCTTTTTGCATTCACTGCTTATTTCTGGAATTATTTCATTTTTATCTGAAAGTGGAATTATTCGCTGCATTGCTAATAATCCCACTTGATTCAAGAATGGTACTCATGTGAAAGCAAGTACTTTCACAATAACGACATATCATTTGTAGCATGCTTTAATTTGTGCTTGTTGTTTGGACATCCACACACGCCTGTGGCTGTTGCCGAAGCTAGTCCTGGTCTATCGCGTGATTTGATTTTTGATCTGCATTGGCAGACAATTATTCTGCACTCTGAGATGAGTGCTGAACTGTTTTGAAGAAGCGTTGTAATTGGTTAATGAGTCGGAAAGGGAAAGCTTCTTGATCTCATTTCCAGTGCTTAATTAACCTTGGAGTTGGAGATTTCCCCCGGTGCTGGGGACAAGGCGGGGTTACTTCACTCTTTCTCTCCGTCTTTGTCTCCGTCTTGCTTCTGTTGCTCTCGTGGATGTATGACTCTCCCCTGCAATGACAAAAGGATGGTTAGCTCTTCTTGTGTGTCCTTCTAGAGTCAACAACCCTATATTGACAGATTTATGCATGCAAATATGCATATCCACTACTTCTGCATGCACAGATGTTCAAACATGTGCACAAACATCTACGTCTTAGCAAATTCACGCTCACATATATCTCCTTTTCTCTTCCTGTGTAACATTTAAGTCCAGAATAAAACGATATAAATAGCACCACTGCTCTTCTCCTCCGCTCTCTCCTACTCTGACTCTCTCCCCGGGCCAGCCCAGTTCTGTGGCCCCGGGGGTATGAACCCAGTTCTGACAGAATTGATCTCTGTTTCCTCATCTCCCTCCCTCCCTCTGTCCGTCTGCACCCTTGGGCCCGCAGAGACTAGCACGACACCCAGCCTCCACAGCCGGCCCCCGCACCAGGCCAGTATGTCTTGTCTCCCGCCTTCCTCCCTCCTTCCTTCCATCTGGCCCTCTTTACTCTATGTATCCTTTCCTCTGTAGTATTGTCTACCTGTTCTTTTTTTTTTAGTTTCTATTCTTTTCTTCCAAAAATGAGCTTTTTCCACTTTTCTCCTCTGTCCATTCTTCCCTCTTTTTGTTCTCTTTACCCCTCCACCCCCTTCACCTCTAAATACTGAGAAAGTATAACAATGCTTTTGTTCATTCAATGTACATTATATTTTCTAAACCCAACATTATAAAATGATTTATCTTTTCTTGTAATCTAAGATTTTTAGTTTTGGAGTTTAACCAAAGGTTTATTTTTTATTTTGATTAAATTAAGTTGGTGATGGAGGACAAATACTAAGAATTCTTATAGACATCAACCTAAAATAAATAGTTTACTAGTATGGTTTTACACAAGATGTCGAAATTAAATGACATTACTTAAAAAGTTCAGCAATGTAAATAATTGGATTTATGTTGATTCCAGTTATTTAGTGTGAATCATTACCTATTTTTTTTTACCCCTGTGAGCTGGCATTGATCCCTTTCTCTATTCTTTCTCCTTTCATCCCTCTCTTCTACCCCTTATTCTTTTGAGCTCCGCTCTTCTGCCAGGTGAGCTGGCACCTTGTCCGCACCTGCGACCTCACTTCCCTCCCTCCTCCGTCCTCTTTGCTGTTACCTCCAGATTAATGCCAGGTAATTTGCTCCTTACAGTGCACCTCTGTGTACCTCTTCTTCTCTCTTCCAGGTGAGAGAGCCATGTTTATTCTCTCATTTTTTTTCAGCCACTTCAGTTGTTCTCAGTCCCCCCTTTTGTTCTCTTTCGTTTTGCCAAGTAAGCTTTCCTCATCCTTTCCCCTGCTCCATCCTACTCCTTCATCCTTGCCCCATCCCTTTGTCTCTCCTTCCTAACCCCCTCATCCCTCTATCAGAGACAGAGCCATATGGCCGGGTGCGGCCCAGGCCTGCCCAGCTCTCAGCCTCGTTTAAATTCACAGCCTGCGGGTCATTCTGCCGCTGCGGTGGGACAGCAGACAACGCCACGGTGGAAGGGCAGCTAAAAGCCCAGGCGATGAGAGGAGACAAGGAGGAGAAAGGGAGGACACAACTGCAACAGGAGAAAATGCAGCTCGAAATTCTTAATTATAGTCTCAAAGAAATGAATGTGTAATATTATAGTGTTCAAATTAAACAGAAGGTGTAGTCTGTACCACCTGTTTCAGTCATAAACAGGTGGTAGTTTGACATTGAAATAATGAAGTGGAAAGTAAATGGGGGTGGATACATTTGTATTAATTTGGATGACCTACATTCATTTTCTAATATATGAGAAAGTTTGGAATTGTGAGTAAATTTTTTTATGTGGAGCAAATGTTTTTCGTTTTGTTTAACCATGACCAAAACCTTGTGCTAACATTTAATACATTTTTGTTGCCTTTGGGACTGTATAAAAATTACTGCGGTGGAGACAGGGGCTGAATATTATATTTGTTTTATAAAAAAGCAAGGCCTCCCCCACAATTATTTGTATTTTCATTGGACCTTAACCCAGAAAAAAACTACAATACCCTCCCCCCAATATCTCAAAATAATATATTATGCCAAACATAACAAAATGATGAAAAACTCTCTAATTCTGAATCAAGAGCTGCCGAATAAACAGCACACCAATAAATATCAAAACAAGATAATAAATTACAAACTATATCACAGACGAACTTTGTTGTTCTGCTTTCTGTTATACACTTATAAAATTAAGTTAGTGAAAAAATGATTTGCTCTGTGGAGAGATAACATTTAACCATTAGTGATGTTTTTCAAAACTGACATTTTGGTTCTGGTGGGTGATTTTGATAAGAAAAATAAAGCCCTGAAAAATATAAATCTCGGAGGAGGAAAAAATTAAAAGATCCTTCACTGTTCTCCTAAATAAGTCAGACTTCCCTCCCTTCATGTCATAGAATTAATACATAACCCTCCCCCTTTTCTTGACCCCCTCCCCAAATAATTTTCATACAGTCCCTAACCCTAACTAAAGTTGTTGTAATGCAGTGATTTTGCAGCTTTCTGAAAAACCATGGACAGGTACTAAAGGAAGAAAAAAGGACAAATGAAAGGGATAACTGTAAGAAGAGTAGTCAAGGAGGAGAAAATGAGTCAAAAACCAGCAGGAATAAGGAGAGAACAGTTTTGAGGAGTGGAGCTCAGCAGCAGCTTGAGGCGAAGCCGAGAGGAACGCACAGTGGAGAGGAGGAGCGGAGCGAAACAGCGGGCATTAAAAGAGAAGAGGTGTGAAATTGAAACCAATAAATCCAGAACAGATTCCAACAGTTGTGGGAGCCACAGCGACCGTAACACGCGGCCTCACTAGTGTTCTCTTTTTAATTTGAGCTGAGCCTGTTGTTGTCTGAGTAGACATGAGCTTGCCAAACATTTGTGTTCACTGACACCGGGCCTGACACCTGAACAGGACTGTGCACACTGACTTTAAAATGCTGTTGTGTATTTCCTTGAAAAAGGAATTAAGGCGCAAACATGTTGAGATCCTGACCACTGCGGCATGGAAACGATTGCAGATGGAGAAATTCAATCCCCAAATGCTTTCCTGCAATCATGTAATGATCATTCATATTTGAGCTTTTCTGTTTTGTGTTGGATATTTTGTTTTCTGGTTTCTTATTTGTTGCATTAGCCTTCATCTACGAGCATAAATCACTCAATATTACTGTTACATTTCCAATATCTGTTTATGAATATACTGTAGGCTATTTTAGCATGGTTGCATGATTAAAGTAAGTGCTTTCTTACAGTAGCATGTATTTTTGAATGTGAAATATGATACTTTCATGACATAAAGATAAAGAAAGATAATGTCACGGTACTTCCAAAGTGCTGCTTGTGTTTTATCCTCAGCGCTATGGAGAAACCTTCTGCTCTACTCTATAATATTCTTATAATATTCCGATAGTTTCAAAGTCATCTGCACCTGGAACATGACCTAATTATCTTTCTGGACGAATTAGGAGTTTAATAAATTTTGCTTAGTAAATGAATTTACTACATTTAAATACTGCAATAAGAAATTTCTGAAAGTCTCACCTATAAAAGTCTCTAATAGTTTGTGTGTATTGTGTGCATATTGTGTGTGGGTCTCGATGTGAGTGGGACCCATTAAAAATCTTGCATTGGGGCCCGTCATTA
Organism: Thunnus thynnus; assembly: GCF_963924715.1. Lineage (NCBI taxonomy): Eukaryota > Metazoa > Chordata > Actinopteri > Scombriformes > Scombridae > Thunnus > Thunnus thynnus. Next base: position 9,931,835 of record NC_089539.1, on the reverse strand, counting down.
CTAGCTGATGCCACTGGTTATAAAGTCTTCTGTCATTCAAGCAATCAATCATTTAATGAGAAAGGATCTTAAATTGTGGATTTGATTCATAGAATTCACATATATACAGCACCATGTCTTAGTAAAATAAAAGTTTTGAGGGTGTATGTTACAGCATTTACAGTTTTTAGCTGTAAAACTATACTTTTAAATTGATGTTAACGCTCTATGTGGTATTATACACTGTAGCGCTCAATAAAAATAGCTATCTTGAAAAATAAAACCAAAAAAAAGGCATTTGTTAGAATAATACAGTAATGGAGTTGCCTTATATCTTGACAATGCAGAGGATTTATTCTGGGGAACATTGTAAGTGGGAATGCATTTTGAGCTCCTTGAAAATGTCATCACTTTGGCAACGTCAGTTTTTCGATTTAAACCCTCTCAGATGATGTATGAATGCGGCGCGGCAACATGGCACATGTTAATTGACTGAGGCATATTGTGTGGATATTTTCTCCACTCATCCACTCAAGATCTCGAATACCAATCCTCGACTCAACCCCCCCACCCCCACCGCCACCCCCTTCAGCCCCTAGCCCCACCTCTCTGTATAGTGTCAGCAAAGTATGGCACTAAGATTCTTATAGACTTTAGCTCCGCCAAATATGCTTGTTAATATTCCCCATCTGGAGATCTCTTAAAAAATCTGATAAATGATTGCCGGGCCCACCGCTGACAGTGGGCTCTGGCCAGCATACATCAGAGTCCAAAGCCCCCCTCCTGCTTTATAGAGGGCTATTAGAACGAGCTCCCAGGCAACAAACCATACATAGCAAATGTGCCTCTTTAGTAATATGATAATTTATAAAAGGCACCGAGTGAGACTGAGTGAATATTCTGCAGAATTCCCCCACATACTTTGTGCTTAATAGATGGTGTGTGTTATGCCGACACTCCTCAGGACTGCACCAAATGTGGGAACTCCTGGGGATGATGGAGTGAAGGCCAACCTCGGCCTGACAGCTTTTAATAACTAATGAAAAAACTGGAGGGTGAATTTGCAAAGAGAGGATTAGGGAGCTTCTGGATGGGAGAAAGATTGAGAGAAAGAATAGAGAAAGAAGACTAAAAGGAGAAGTAGCGACTGAGCTGTCTGTCGACCTATTGAAGCGAGTGAAGCAAGGATGCGGCACAGGCAAGTGCACCGCCATGTTCCCAGCATGCATCTCTCTAGGAGCTGATTGATCAGTGCTATTTGGGTTGAGTCGCATCTTGTTCCTTTCATATCAACACCAATCTTTGTCTCCATCGCTCCTCTTCCCTCGCTGTCTCTTTATCTTGCTCTATTAACACAGGATCCCTGCTGAGCTTCATATCTGAATGGAAAAGAAACACACACGCCTTCAGGATCAAACACTTGGAAAACAATGATTAGGTTAAAATACAAAAAAAGCCGTGGTGGGACTACACCTTCTGTCATCTTTGATGCCATGCTTCATTCATCAGAGGCTACTGATGAAGATATTCTGCCTGTGTGTGTATGTGCGTGTACCCATGCAAGCATGTGCGCATTTATTTCTCTGCAAACACAAAGGATGTGCAGTCAGTATGTAGTTCACTTACATGCAGAAAATCTTTCATGTGAGCGAAGACGAGAATAAAGGAAACTTGTTTTTCTTTGTAGTACAGATCATCAGCCCTGTGGCAGACAGATAAATGTTTTTTATCTTTTATCTGTCTTCATCAACATTTAAAATTTTGCATGGACTTGTTGCTCTTTCCATTGTCTTGTCTTGCTATTTTAGTAATGCATAAAGTAACAATGTTTTGACAAAACCTTTAAACCCTCAAATGTTCAAAGCGAATTGACCGTTTAAAATGATAATGGTGGCAGCTTTATCACTAAAAAGGCTTAATAATTTTTGAAGCACTGGGTCCTTGAACTTCTGAATGAGGTTGACAGAAGCCTCTCATTTCTAGCTGATGACTGTCAATTTTGCAGGTGGCAAGACAACTGTCACTGGCAAGTTTTATCAGCTGTAGCTAGCTGGTTAATAAAACGTTAGCTCCATGAGTTGGTTGAAAAAGCGGTCTCCTGCTCTTTTAATGTTTCAAGATGACTCCTTTTAAAACGAGAACCTTGTAAAAGGGGTCTTAAATGTGCACAAGCTGGCTACATACAGTCAAAAGTTGTCTATGGTTTCATTCTAAAAGACTGAGGCTAAAGCTAACAGATCCCAGGCAAACAATCATCATCCTTACCAGTAGATGAACCATGAAGAAGATATGGAAATAAAGAAACATGTTCTGGTATTACAGAGTACAGTTAGGTCTTAAAGGTGCAGTGTGTAGCATTTAGTGACATCTAGTGAAGGACTGGCAGAAATAAAATGTAATATTCATAAGCATGTTTTCATTAGTGTATAATCACCTGAAAATAAGAATTGTTGTGTTTTCATTACCTTAGAATGAGCCCTTTATATCTACAAAAGGAGCGGGTACTCTTCCACGGAGCCCGCCATGTTGCACCGCCATGTTTCTACAGTAGCCCAGAACGGACAAACCAAACACTGGCTCCAGCTCCACCATAGGGTTTTCTACATGCTTGAAAGGGAGGGGTGAGGGTGAGGAGTTTCAATCTGCAACCTCAGGGCAAGATGCCACTAAATCCTACACACTGGTCCTTTAAAGACTTAAAACTGTTATTTTGCATGAGCTTGTATGGCTTCTTAGCTTACATGCTTGTTTGCTTTTTCAAACCATGATAATTTTACAAGAGAAAAGGCTATTAGGACGAGGACTAACTGACGTGTTTGGGAAATATAAAGCTATCTAAAGCTGAAGTGTTAACATCCCATACAATTAAAAGGCAGACATAGCTGCTAACCTTACCCTAAATACTTCAAAGTGGATGTCATGAAAAGGGCTTTTTAGAAACATTATTATGTAACCCCACAAACTAATGAGCCTCCTAACCTCCTTGTATTTTTTTCTTTTTTTCCCTCCTTTGCTCTCACATTTTGAAGTTGTTAGCATGCTTTTGCATGTATATATTTATATATGCCTGTACATGAAATGTGTTGTGCTATGACATTAAGTATATTTTCTTCCACAGTGAAATGTCCTCTTTCAACATGAACAGATTCTAATCCTGTATTCCCTCTGTTGCAAATTCATCAAAATAGGATGTGATGTCAGCAAAGTGAGTGACTACTTTCTCTGTAGATTTTACATGGCCTTTAAACAGGCATAATTTTGCAGATGTTACAGTTTTGTCATTGTTACACAGAGATCTGCATCTTTCAACTGCAGAGAAATGAATCCACTGATTTAGTCCCATCTGCAGTAATAGACCCATTTATCCAAACCTCTGGCTTCATAATCCAACTGGGATCCCAAAAGGACATATTGAAACAGACGAGATTGAAATAGAGATGTGGGACGATATTGTAGTAATTGTTGGTAACTGGGAATTCATTGTTAATCCATTAAACACACATACATACACAGACACACACATGAATAGGCTACAGGCCTAAAGCCTTCAATGGCTTGAAGAAACAATAAAACACCTAGCTTGTCAAGACTGTTAATTCTACTACAAAACTTACCTCTGTCTAATACTTTGGTGTATTATACCTGCAAAACTAATGACATTTCCATCAACCTCAGCGGTACTTTGTGTTTACTGCTAATTAGCAAATATTACCAAGCGAACATGCTAAACTCAGATGGTGAACATGGTAAACATTAATCACCAGCATGACATTTTGATTGTGAGCATATAAGCATGCTGACGTTAGCACTTAGCTCAAAGCATGGTTGTGCCTGTAGCCTACAGCCTCTAGCTGCTAGTATGACTGTAGACTGTAGACTATCATGGGTACATTTTCTTGCATTTCACCACAAAATATGTCTTCTTAAATTTCCCTACTCTGAATGTTGATAAAAATAATATACTTACATATACCTTTATATTTTTTTGCTTATTTTCTATGATAGATATGCACAACTCCAATTTCATTTTGTTCTTTGTCATTCATATCTTGCTTGTCCTGCTAAGACTACAACATTTCTAATCTCTACTGGTTTACTGGTAGCGAATGCGTGGGCTGCAGGCATTCACAGGCATGAACACACATACACTGGTGCATGTGCGTTTACTGTTGTATGCGCTTATCGAGAGGTTATGCAAACTTCTTTTACACGCTGCCGTTGCTTGATACTCTCTGCGCTGGGCTGCGTAGCTCCTAAGGGATGAGACAGACCCAGAAAGGCATTATCACCTTTCTGCCAAAGCACTGGAATTCAATGAATTATTTACGTTACACCAGGCGGGCCCCTAGACCGCTCTGAGACTGAACAACACAGGATTCAGTTAGGGAACCTAGAGGCCAGGGGCCAGCTGAGGAACCAGGGGGAATCAGCGGGGATCCCGAGGTAACGAGCAAGGGGAAATTAAATGACAAAAAACAGAAAGGAGGTGTAGGAACAGGGGAATTGAGCACACATTCATACACAGATTTGTTGAATGTGTGTATGTCCATGCAAGCATTTACCACACAGACACACACATGCACGGATAAATTCACATAGGAATACACATTTACAAGACCCTCATCACTGATTCATGCAGGTTTCCTGTAAACATACACATCTAACACACATAAACAGACATCTAAGAATATATATAATAAATTCCTGGAGTCCACACGCGCTCACGCACACGCACACCCTAACTATCATCAATCTCAGGCTTCAGAGCTATTCCCCCCTTGAGTCCATGGCTCTGTTTTTGGCTCTGTCTCCATGCAGGTAGGAGGTCTCGTGATACTCACCACTGGGTTAGCTCACTATACATTAATGCAACATCCTTCCCCATTAAAACCCTATATGTGCTTCTGTTCTTTTTCCTCAGCACTGCAGAGTCCTCCTATAAAAATGAATTCAATCCCAGCGTGAAGAAAGTAGCCTACACCTAAAAGACTGATGGTGAATCACGGTTTGAGCCAGTGTATCTTTTTTTTCAATAAGACATCAAATGTATTGTTTGTGACTGCTCTGTGTTTTCATCTAAATGCGGACTGACTCAGAAGCCAGTGGAAGCATATTCCATGTTCCAGGACCACACTCGATATCCCTGTGGGATTTTTCGAGGGGTTTCTTTTTTCCTCTGTGCAGGGTTTTACACTGCTGGCCTATCTTCAAAGCTCTCACAGCCAAAACAAACATCAGGAATTCAAATAGGAGCATGGATGGGGGTTCGCACGATATCCTATCAAAGCAAAATAGAGAAAAGGATGTGATAACCTATTTAGGTTTCAACCAAAAGCCCTGTTTTTCAAGCCATTCTACAAAACAAGGTGACCTGTGTCGTTTGCTTGAAGTTGTGAATGAGATCAGGGCATGAAAACACTTTGAAATGTTTGTGGAAAGTACACATTGAAGTCTATATTGTGCCAAATTAATTCAAAGTAATTAAATGTAGCAAAAAACTATTTAAAAATTGACTCTGTGCCAAGTTCATCAAGCGGCTAAATGAGCGTCAATTCACCATCCACTTATTCATTACACAAAAAGTCTGTCCACAACAGAAAAACAGACTGATACAGAAGAGCTTCATGTGAATTAAACTGCTGAATAAACACGATACAGTATATATGAACTTTCTATAAAATAAGTGAATGCAGTTGTAGAAAGTAATTAAGTACATTTACTCAAGTAAAAAAAAAAGCTGAAGTGCAATGTTCAGGTTCTTGTACTTCAGTGTTTCCTTTTATGCTACTTTATTCTTTTACTCCACCACATTTCAGAGGGAAATATTATACTTTTTACTCATCTGCTGTACATTTATTTAACAGCTATAGTTACTAGTCAAATTATTAACTATTTTATGTACAAAACATATGACAGAGTTCTGAAATATGGTACATTATTGGTGGTATTGTCACTTTTACTCAAGTACAGGATCTAAATAGTTCTTCCACTGTTACGCAAAAGATATTCCAGAAACATTAATTACTGCAGTTTCTATTCATGCGCATTTAAAAGATACAAATATGAAGTAAACAATTGCCAGTAAATATATATTTTGACTCCTATTGTGCACAACACAAAGATTTGACATCGCTAAATTGTTCAAACTGATTTCTGTAATGGGCCAGCTTCAGACTTTAAATGATGAAATGAAATGTTTTAATGTTGAAGCACATGTTCTATTTCTATTGTTAACTTTAAAATTAGCATGTTAAATGATCTCAATAGCCAAATTCACCACACCTGTTACAAACAAGAGGCAATTTAACACTGGATATGTGTTCTTATTATAATCTAAGGATGTTAAATGCTATTGTATGCTGTCATTTTAAAGTTAACTAAGAGGGAAATAAATCAAAGTTCTACATCCCCTAATGAGTGACTGAAAATGTGACCCATTGTTTTACATTCATATATAGTGATTTCCCTCTCTGACTTGTCATATGGGGAAATGTTCTTTTATAGATCTGCTTTTCATTAATGAGAAAACATGTCAAGAGGGAACTGAGCTTCTTTTATGTTTTTGGTAACACTTAGGAAATGTATGCACACAGTTAATACTCATAATGATCTTTTCACTACCCAGCCTCCATAGGAGAAGATGTAAACACTCACAGGGCAGGTGTTTGACAATCTGAACCCCTAGAACACTTGATTCAAAGACTGTTCTCCTACTCATTGCTTTTTTTTTTCTGCCCTCACCTTCAGAGTAAAACATTGTCTAGAGAAAATGGGGCCGGTGAGTAGTAAAGGGTGTAGTACAAGCTTGGCACTTTGTTCTCCACAGCTGAGGCTTCGTCCTGCTTTCACTAGACTATTCCCAGATCTCCGCTGCACTCTCCTGTCCAACTAAGAACAGAAAGAAACTTTTCTTTCACAATAACTTTTTAGTAACTTGAATGGCTTAATATTTAAGCCACAAGACAATTATTAAGTATATCTAATGTGAAAGTGAAACTCATATAATTAACTTTACCTTTACCTTTAGTTCAGCTTTTATGTTCCAGTGTGGACAAATTGAGTCAAATGTTAAAGTAGGCCCCATCAAATAGAAGATTTATCTTACCTTAAAATGTTATGACACCAGGCCCTTTGGACTGTTTTTTTTTTTTTTTTTTGTCACAAATGTGTCATTTTTAAGATGGTTTAATTATAAGTCTGTACATAAATGTATATATTGAAACTGTTTTTGGTTGCTGTAATCATTCCTCTTGTGCATACTGGCCCCAAAGAGATCCTTTCCTGACATGACATGACATTCCTGATTTCAAGGTAAAAGATGTGGGACAAAATTCACAGTCCCTGCTGTGCGTAAAAATGCATTTCTCTTGCTGAGCTGCAGTGGAGGAATCATAACACAAAGAGGGGATTTTGTACTAAAGTGACAGTAACTGTGGAAGAAATCCATATGATTTGACATTCAAACTAGCTTCAGGTAGAACATATTTACCCATGTATATATTGTATATTTAACTACACCAGACACGCAGACACTCATAGTGTTACATTCACATCAACAGAAATGTATTTTCAAGAGCTATAAGTAAAGCTGTAAGTAAAGTAAATGTTGAACACATATTTTTATATAAACATATTTCTTTATCATTTTCTTTATACTTTAGAATTTTCATAACCTTAAAATCAATTTCTAAGTCTGGCCAGTAAAACTGGGGCTGGTGAGCGGGGAGAGGGAGCGAGCAGTACAAGCGAGGCATTTTGTTCACTACAGCTGAGTCTCCGTCCTGCTTTCAGACTATTCCCAGGCCAGGCCTGCCTACTGTGCTGCACTCCCCTGCCTGCCTATGATTTGTGGAACCCACTGGGAAAGAAGCTAGCTCTCCCATAGGTTAAAATCTGCAAACAATGAGTTCTGTGTCCGTGACGGATGGCATACATCCCTCCCCATTTGTCTGCGCTTTATCCCCATCTCAGAATCAATTGTTAAACCCCAAAGTTTGCTTAACATGCACTCCCTGCTATGCCAGAGAGAGAGAAAAAAAGGGGGAGGGTGCAGAAAATAGAGGCAAGAATGAGAAAGGGAAAGAGAAAGAGATCAATGTTGTCCCGAAGTAGAAGAGTGGATGAGAGGGACTTTCAGTATGACTTTCAGGGTCCTAATTAGGGACAGGACAGCGAGCTACCTCTCTCTGTGACATTTAGCTGGACATACTTGATAAATGTCACACTGCTGGATACAGCCACGACAAATGGATGCATCAACAACGGCTTAATAACCTTTACTGATAGTCCTGCCAGGAATTCAAATTCTTTATCTGCTCTCCCTTGCATCCCTAAAACACTGGGCCCTAATAATCAGCATTGTGTGTGGAGTGTGGGGGCGGCTGCATGTATTTGTTCATGTGTGTTAAGCCAAATTAAGTGTACCGGGAGGCAGTCGGCACGCACCCTTGTGCTGCATCAGTGTGTATGGCTATGTGTTGTACGTAGTTGTGTGTCAGCGCCAAATTATCTTGGCCACGTATCTTGGCCAGGATGGCGGCAGCGAGAGGGAGACCTTTGTAGGCAATCAGAGAAAATGGAGAGCTGTAGACTTCCCTCATATCTTTCTAAACGTGTATCTCTACTAGACATGGAGAAGCCAACTGAATTAATCAGCTCCCAAGGCAGTTACAATTGGAAAAAGAAGAAGCGGAAGATTTAGCCATTTCTCAGTAATAAGATCATTCAGGAAATAAATGTCATGTACGTAATGTGTGCTAAATCCTAAATTCCTTTAGAGTAAAATAATTAAAACATTGCTTAAATGGGACAAACAATGCTATTTGGGAATAACAGAGTCTCGGAAAATGAAATCCTCAGTGGTATATTTAAGACTTATTACCAACGAGCCTGTCAGAGTTTGTTTCATTTTTAATGAAGAACACAGTCAAACTTAGACTTAAGCATGTCACTTTTTACTGGATCAGTTTTGGTCCCATTTGGAAGTTGTAATTGGTCTCTGATTAGAAGTGACATCCCAGCAAGTAGCAGGGAGATTTGATAAGCCGTGAGTGTTTATGCCAAGCCCAGGCCAGTTGTGAGTCAACTGACGGCAATGTGACATATTTAGGGCACAACACAAATAAGGTGCCATTGGTCTTTTGGTCCATTGTCTCAGAGAACAACTCATTTGGTACTGCAAACTTTTGTAATAAGTAGTCGGCAGCTTTTACAAGATTAAGCACTTTCTTATGTCTTTTTCTCCACTTTCCTTTGTGATACTTTTGCTTAGGCCAGTGATTATTTTTAAAAGAACAAACCCCAAATGGACACGCTAAGGCTGTTGAAAGCACAGCACTTCTTTTCTTTTGAAGTCTGTCTTTGATATGGAGAATATGTACATAGATTTATATTTATGGTTTTCTCTGCATATAAAGTAAAAACATTTATCTGATTAAATTAACTGCCTAAATATAAACTGCTTGGTTTGTTTCTGAGATTCTTTTATCTGCGAAGTGCACTGTGCTCTCCCTGGACCCGTGCTCCTGAGTGATTATGTCTGCTGCGTGCATGCGTGTGTTACTGCTTTGCAACATGTGTGGAACGCCGTGTACAGTATGTGTGTGTTAACATGCGAGTGCCTCACGTATATATATTTGTGTATTACCTGCATATGCATGTATGTGCATGTGTATGTGTGTAGAATGTTTCAAATCATGCAGCCTTAGCTGCTGTGTGGTGGCTAATTGCCTCTCCTGAGGAATAATTAGGTGACAAAAGCAAACGTAATGGTGCCTCGGCTACAGAAAAAGATATATGTTATGTCTTGTGTGTGGTTCACCGTGCAGCGCCATTTGTTTGCGATGGAAATCTGCCGGTGGTAAGGATAGGAGGAGAGGACATAGCAGAGGCCGTACATTTGGAGGCCAAAACCTAGAGAAACAAAGATGGTGCAACAATTAATTACGGCTAATTAGATGTATCCGTTATATTTACTGGGCCAACAATAAATCAAATGGTCAAGCTATTTTTGTCCTAAAAGACTTGTAACTAACACCCGGCAAGCGTGTATGCGTGTGTGTGTGTGTGTGTGTTTGAATATGCTGATGAGAGTATGTTTGTGTTTATGCACTGTATTTCTGTACCTGAGTGTATGTGTGTGTGTGTGTGTGTGTGTGTGTGTGTGCGCGCGTCTGTGTCTGTGTGTGTAAACTGCTATTTACTGTTTGCTTTCCAGGTGTTCAGAGCTGGGTCGCCGCGGACTCCCTCCTCTTAGATTAATAATCCATTAGTAATCCATTTCACTAATGAGCACTCAGCGGAGAGTCGGGACCGAGGGGGACACGGAGACGGTCAAGGGAAGCCAAGTGCATAATTAATGTCTCAGCCAATCAGATATGCTATTACCGTCGCTTCCTCCTGGAGTGAGATGTCACCTGTCCAATGAAATGAGTGTGTTTATAATATTTTCTAGTTAGTAGAAATATTAGATTATGAAATGAAGTATTCTAATTACTGAAATGATTAAAGTTGATAGAAATTCCTGTAAAGAGGCAGTTAGAAACAAAACTGTCTGCACAGAATGATTCCCTTAAGCTAAATTGAAATTTGAACTACTTATTTGTGTAAGGAAAAATAAATGATACAGCTATTATGCATAATTTTCCATTTTTTCATAAGAGGATAAAACCAATTTTGGATATATTTGTGGAAACAGTGTCTTAGCTTCAGGCCTCAGTGGGGCATTTCCCATAGCAGTGTTTGACTGACATTTGAGGGCCAGTGTTGCTTGATGACACGCTGTCAAAAACTGTGCAACAAAGTCCTGTATGAACGTTGATACAAGGCATGTTTTAACCCTTTTAATACAAGCCTACATAATGTTGGTTATATACTGATTTAAGATCTGACCTTTTACAACATTTGGCACTTTGGAGGACTCTTCCTGCTAAGTGGAATGTTGTTAGCCTAGCTTGTTAACGTTAGCACTCGAGCATGTCTCATCTGACTACCAAGATGTTTTAGAGGGAAAGAGGAATAACATATATTTAAATCTTTTCTTTTTTAAATTAAAATATCCACATCCAATGATTATCAACTATGTGTAATAAGCACAGTAAGGGGTTTTTATGATATGATGAATGAATTAGACCTAGCACCACAAGCTATCCATCGGCCAGAAGTAGGAAAAATCACCAGGGTAGTTGCTGCACTGACTGTTGCTGTGTTATGTTAGTTTAGCACACATGCTATCAAAAAAGTGAAAGGTTGACACAGAATGTAGAATTTTTCAAGATAGATGTAAAGAGCTGTATTTCTTCTGGGAGGTAAATGGCAAACCTGTATGCCTCATTTGCTCACAACAAGTAGCTGTGACAAAGGAGTACAATATCAAACGACACTACGAGACACACGCAGAAAAATATGACAAGTACACAGCAGGAAGACTCTGAAAAGGTGAATGAGCTTGCATCATCTCGAAAAAAACAACAACAATCCTTGTTTTCTAAATGTCGAGAGACACATGATGGAGCAGTTAAGACCAGCTGTATCATTCACAGGGCAGCTGGACTAACCACAGTATCTCAACCAGCTATTCTAGACAATAGATCACTGTTTTATAACTAAAACTATCATTAATTCAAATGTAGCCTATAATTAATGAGTGACTCAGAGATTTAAACACCATCTGTAATTGTTGTTGTTCAGAGTCGTATGAATAGGAAAAAAGGCTTTCTCTGATAGGCTATTTGTTCTCTTCTACAGTTTATAATTTTACATTGTGTTATTTTCATGATGATTGGTAGGCTACAACTTGATTGATTTAAAATAATAAATCAGAAAGTAGCCTAGAATATCCATGTATCGACTCGAGTCCTGTTGATGTTAGCAAAAAATAATCCGCCCCTTTGAGGTCTCATTTGAATGAATGCGGCCCACTGCCCAATATGAGTCTGACACCCCTGCACTAGATGTTACTTTTGCTTCATGTTATTGTTACACCTGCTGAGTTATTGAAACAGTGCTTTGTTTGTCCTGCATCAAATTACAGTACCAGTATCTTCAGTCAGAACCAAAAATTCACACCCCATGGAGAACATGTAGGGGCATGATTGCAATAGAAAAATAAATGAAACTTACATTTCTGGTCAAATTTAAAACTAGTCAAAACACCAAGGATTCACATTTAATGCTTTTTTTTTAGCACAAATAAATTTCAATTCCACAGGTGAATTTAGAGGTGACTTTTTAATGATTCTCTGGCTTAGTTCCTCCACTCAAGGTACGCAGACTTGATAAGTATATGGCTGTCACACCGTGATGGGCAAAGTGCTGTTGTGTGCTTTTTAATATAGTTCCGGTGGGGTTTGAGGCACCTAAAAGCTGTTACAAGGTCTGGCACATCAAAATGAGCTGGTAAACACAGAAGATTCCTCACAGCCACCGCCAATCCAGCACGACTACACCAATCTAGATCCTGTGTTTCAAGCCTAAACAGAAGATTTCCCCAGTGCTTCACCTGGCTTCCCCACGGATCTTCTCTCTCCTGTTTAGCAGTCGGAACATGATGGAGCCTGACAAAAGAGGCCGTTAAAAATTGAACACCGTAAGTGGGGAAATGTGGTAGGCGGGCCTATTGTTACCTCCACCCACATGCATGGGTAAAATCTGACACCATCTTCTCCTCTCACTCCCTCCACATCTCCTCTCTCCTTTTCTCCTCGCCCTCCCTCGGGAGAGCCCTGTATCCCATTCATTCGATTGCCCTACATGATGGATGTGCAGTGTGAGGAATGGGCTGTCCCAGGGGCCATGGCGTCGTTTCTGGGTTAAACAGCATCCTATATCAAACCCATCTATACCTTCACAAGCAGGAAGCCTGTTTACTGGGGCGGGAAAGCACCGCAATCCATTTCTTGTCAGGGTGTCTCACGGATGCAACAAAAACTTGGACAGGCGCAGCTTTGGGGAGTGTTGTAAGACGGAGGCGGTGATAAATATGTACTGTGGTTTGGGGAGCTTTGAAGCAAAGGAGCAACACACAAGTTTGCAAGATCACTGCTAACATTATTTTATTTAACATCATATTAATAAGATAAATCTGTCAACTTGTAGGGCCAAATTCAGATGTCACTCAGTGATTTACTTGATTAGTAATTTATATAGTAAGTATGTATTTAAGTATTTTTAAGCATTTATGCTGAAATGTATAGCACTAAATCTGGCAGTTAAAGTATGGCATTGGTGTTTTTGCAGGTCCTTGTGTCCAAATTGTGTAAACTTTACATTTTTACTGAGCATTTTCCAACGGTGTATAGTTTTAAGGTGTATTTTTCCTCACTTTACATATTTATTTCCGAAGACTATGAAAATTAATTAGCAGACACTTGAAACTTGATTTGAACATCTATGGATTTCATGACTCAAGAGACTATAAAACTGAATGGAAGCCAACAGCTTCCTGGGAGAATTCATCAAACAATCTAAAGCACAACAGCATGGTTTTGCAAAATGGTGAACGTAAAGTGATTTGTATAGTGCAAAAGAAGTGAAGTATTCTGCAAAGAGCTTGTTTCAAGTACTAAGTAGAGACTTGCCTTATTCTTCTCATTAAGAAATAAATAAACACAATTTCGATTAGAAACAGGTTGAAATATACTTACTACACTGGCTGATATCTTTTCACTTATTATAGTAAAACTAGTGCAGTGCCCGTTCAAAACATGCCTGTTATTATCCCCCCGGATGTGTGTGACAACATGACAGGCTGCAAACTTTTACAGTCTTGTCTCTAAATGACCTAAATACATAATTGTGATGAAAACAGAGAAGGATGAAACAGAGAGGGATGATTGAAACGGAGGGCAGCGTGACGCAGAGCGACTGTGTTTCTGGTGGTGCACAACCACTGTACACAACCAATTTGTATAAATTTCGCATCTGCCCTGCCCCGCCAGTCAAACAACCGGTACACACAGCTGTTCAGAAAGTAACTGGTGCAGCAGCTTGATTGGCTGTCTTGATGTGAGCACTGTTTGAATTTTTGAATTTTTCCCGCCCTCTCGTCGCACCACCAGCGTGCTCCGCATCACCAGGTATCCCGGCATGCTTTGTGCAGTGAATTAGTCACTTCCCATAGACAATGAATGAGTGCGGATTTTGTTGCCAGTCAGTTCACGTACAGTGGGGCCACACCGTGACTAAGTGACAAAGTCGGATAAACTCCTGTTTAAAGACGATGTGTACCAGGGTCTCTATGTCTCCTCCTCTACTGTCCAGTGTGATGGACTCTTCAGATGACAGCGCTGTCAGCAGCCAGCAGGAGAGACGCTCCATGCTGCACTTGCATCAAGTCAGAGCCCTGAAGCCCCGCCCCACTGTGATGTGACAGTGTACATGGAGCTGAACGACTCGCTGTTCACTTGTTTATTTAAAGCTTATTAATATTAAACATGCCACGTGTCCAAATTACAGCAAATTCAACACTCCATGTCCTTGGTTTCTCAGCAATACATCCGTCAAGTGTGAAGGCAATCAGATGAATGTTCTTGAGATATGCGAAGGACATATAGACAGACGTGAGACACACAGAGAGTCCTTCCTTTGTAGTTAGATTGTGCTTTGGGATGTAATTAAAGGACAGAAATGGCTTTTTAATATGGATTTTTTTTTTTTTTGCAGTGCAGTAACTGCTCTAAAACATGCAGAACCACTGGTGTTGTCCATTTCCCACAATTTCCCAGTGTCAATGATAAAACACTATCTTTTTTCTTTTAATGCTACAGTATTAAAAGACAGTATTAAATATTAGCTTGTGTTATTCTTGTGTGCTCTAATTGATACTGTAGGGCACTGGCAATTCCACCAGGTGTCATGCCATCATTCAAAAGATGACTGTTGATGCTTTCAATTGAAACCCCACTAATTAAATGAGAGAAGAATACATTCCCTGTTTGGCTACCCAGTGGCTCGATGCTGTGAAATTCACTTCTGTTATTAACACATTTCCAATAACTTGTGTAAACCAAAATGGAAATGAAGTCATTGCTTGTTATCCAAGTATATATTATATTTCTGAGATCTTTTTGAATCTTATGATATCTGGCAGCAGCCTGGGAAATAAACTTAGGAATCGCTTCTTTCAAAAATCCTCTTGACAATGGCAGTCAAGGGATTCACTTTATATAAAAAGGTAGCGTATAATATTATTTGAATACCTGAATATCTGCTTCTCTTTGAATCTCATCTGCTGCGGGAATACACTCCCTGATTTCTGTGTATGTGTGCAAGAGATCTTCTGTGTATCCTAGAGATAAGACTGCAGTGCCTGGCCCTCTGCAGCCTTCAGCCCAGGCAAACAGTGATTAGAGGAATCTCTTATTCTCTGCAGGGCACCCCTCTGCAGTCACAGCCAGCAGCATGACACCCTTAATGTTCACACTGAGGTACAAAGGACCTGTCGTATGTGATTTTATCCTGCTTTAAAATAAAATTTTGTGCCACTCCTTAGCGGTTAGAAAAGTATTATAAACATAATTTTGCCATTAAAACGGGAATCAAGAGTGAAAATCAAAAGCTCTGCAGGTAAATGTCATAAATAGCCTCCATCCACGCTCTATGGTCTCTTTTAAATTTACCATGGCATGGGCCTGCTCCCTTTTTATCCCACCAATAGAAGGGAAGACCTGAGAAGATAAGACGATATTCTACTTCATATTGTGAATTAAATCCAAGTTAATGCGGTGTGGGCTCACCTGAGCGCTGTGGGTAGATCAGCAGTCAATTAGTGGGACTGGTGGGCAGTCTCAGCCAAGCGGTCCGAGCCGGTGACAGTTTGTGGCGGACCGCCACACTGCAGGGGCCAGGTGAGGAGCAGAGGAGCCTAAATGAAATGCTAATACAGGCCACATAAGTCAGGGCTCTCTAATTGGAACACAGCTGCTGCAGGGACCAAGTATCCGATGAAGCAACGCAGAGGCAGAGGAACCAGTGGGTCACAGTGATCAGGTCAGGCTCTCTCTCTGTGTGCAGCTCAAAATACTTGGCCTAAAATGATTGGTGGAAACCTTAGGAAGGGAAACACTGAGCACTTTATAGAACACAGAAACTTATAGTAAATGTTGCTTGACATGACATCTGCATCATAATCTCAAATGTCAAAGTCAATGTCAAACGTCAATGTCAAAGTCTGGATATTGATTAGTGCTTCTACCTTTTACCTTTCAAATAAGCAGTTAAAGGAAAAGTTTTGGAAAATGCATTTCTTCTTCTTTTTTGCTGAGAGTTCATATCTGTACGTTCAATGTTAAGCTATGAAAAATAGCCTTTTGGCTAAGTCAGATGCTTTTACAGCAATGTTTATGCACTGTCCCTGTTAAATTAGTGAGCTCTAGAGGTATTGGTCGACAGGCTAGCTTTAGTTTGTGCTAACCTGCCAGCACCTCTAGAGCTCACTAATTTAATAGGGACAGAGCCAGGCTAGCTGTCTCCCCCTGCTTCATGCTAAGCTAAGCTAACCATCTCCTGGCTGTCGCATCATATTTAACAGGCATGAGCGTGGTATCATCTTCCCATCTAACTCTTGGCAAGAGAGGGAATAAACACATTTCCCAGAATGTCAGCTAAACATTGCATGTTTTCAGCCATCAATGATTCAGCTCAAAGATGGCAAAGGTGATTAACAACAGTTTATGGGATATTGCAGCGTAATGTGTTGTAATTTGACTCATGGAGATGTGCCAATACAGACAGATGTGCTTTTCAAAACCTTCAGCACTTTCAAAAAATGTATAAAAAAAAAAGCAAAATAAGCATTGCTCTCCTTTTAGGCTATGACTCTGCAGCATGTACACAAATCATTATTCTTTTTTACTCCAAGGAGATATTCTTGGAAGAGAGGATGCCACTGAATCACGAGCCAAGCTCAAGCATTTTGACAGCTTCTTAAACCTTTTCTTAGATTTTAAGCTTCTTTTTCATTACAAGAGCTGATGTCAATGCAACATGGCATGACATAAGTTCAGATGAATACATGATTAGCTGAAAGGAGTGTACTGTATTCCAGCTTTTCAAACAGGACGGCATAGGGAGAAACAAAAGATGTGCCGTGGGAGGACCAGAGAAATACAGACTTGGGGAGACATGGAAAATTCAATAGTCTCACTGCAATTCAAGTCCAACAGACTCTGTCCACAAGCTGTCTTCTTCATGTTCCAAGGCCTCCTACCTTCTCTTTAAATTGGAAGGAAATTTGCCTTAGAATAATGCATGAGCTCATCGTGGGCGATGGACAGGAGGCTCCTGCCTCAGAAGTCTGCCTACTTTATAGACAGCAAGGGGATTGACATGAACCACCCAAAAGGGAACCTCAGGTGGTGAGGTTTCACAATATGTCATAACTGAATGCGATGAGAGCGAGTGTCAGCGACAAAATCAGTTTGATTGTTTTGTTTTCTATTCCAATTCCCTAACTGGCCAAGAGTGACGCAGTGCTGCGCAGCGTGACGCAGTGCTGCGCAGCGTGACGCAGCGCACCGTTTTGAGCTTAACTTTTGTCAGACACCCTGTTTCTATTTACTTCCTGTTGCTCACGTGGAAAGCACTGTAGGACATGGTGTCATGGACAAGGAATGGCTGATTCATTTAGTTGAAATGAGGAGTTATCTCTACCATACCTCCTCATTTTACTACAAGTACCTAAATAAAGTGACAGCTGGCTGGAGGGACATTTATATTGTATGTCATTTCCAGTAAAGAAAAATCTAAATATCACAATATAAACATGTGTTTAAAATAGTACAAACATAGGAAGGTAGCAAGTACTCACCCATCTTTTACTTGAGTAATTACATCTTTAGTCTGATCTCAAGCGCACAGCTGATAGGTATGCGGTTTGTTCATGAGATGTACTGTAACAGAAGTGCATATTCAGTGTGGACAGAGAGTGATGTTACGGGATGTGATGCGACAGTTGGTCACTTGCTTGCTGTTAGGACACTGTGTTAGGTGAGCCTCTAAAGCCTTTGCTTGTAATAATGAGGCCATATCCCATCATCACATGAGCTTTGTTCAAGACACAGGCACTGGGAAAATTCCTGTTTTACATTTGAACTTTGAAATGAAGGCTTAAATTGTTGTTCTGGTAGAAATCAATAATACGTTCCTATTTTTGATGGCACCTAACACATACTTACCTTTCTTCAGAGACATCGCACCAGCCATGGTGAAGGCTGGAGTGAGACTAATGTGGAAGCACCAGTACGCCTACAAGACTTACAATTGTCTTCTGCCTTCAGCTTTTCCCACTGATTCTAATTCAGAGTCTCCTGAGGGGAAGACTTGCTGATTGGTTGTTCTAACATTCATCCCTGAAATTCTTAAACACAACAATGTTTTGCTTTGCTTTTCTTGTCAGTTGAAAAAAAATAATCATGAAATGATGCCTGAATGGACTGTTGACATGTTGTAGAGAACAACTGTAATGTGTTTCACAGAAAAGCTGTCATGCTCCTTGCTCATTCTCTCTATCTTACGTTTACAGCATGAGTTGTCCTATAGAAGCTGTCTCTCACTGTCATTTTTCTCTCAACTCAATAATTTCAGTGTCTTCTCCACTGTCAGCGTTTATCAGCCGCTTACAGCCCTTAGATGTACCCTGCCTGGACACCTCTAGACGTGGGACACAAAAACATGCAGAGGGGCTGACAGATAGAAAACTGATTCTTTACAAGTGGGGTCAGAGGACTGAATCCAAACCATCTGGCAGAGTACACTAATATCCCCATGCTGAGCAGCGTGGTGCTATTGAGCGCGACCATGCGAATCGGTCTCACTCCACTGCACTCAATGAGCCGAACCCATGGAATTGATGGGCAATGGGAGGGAAATAGGAGAAAGGAGGAGAGAGAGGAGGAGAGCGAATGATGTGCCGCTCTCACTAATGCACATTATTCCGTCACATAAACATCAAGATTCTTTGAAATAGAGGGGGTGAGAAATTTGGCTTTGTCGGCCAATTCCTAGTTCTGGATCGGAAATGTGAAAAGTGTTGCTGTCAAGCTAAAAGAAAACACCTCTACTGGCTGTCAGTTGGAGCTCCTTCTACCTGCTAGAACTCGTTCATTATAACAACAACCCAACCACTGCATTACTACATTCCGCGTGTCAAAGCTTGGTTTCTCTCCCTGGCCACACAGGCCTCCCACCTTTTTTTTTTAAAAGGTATTGTCTGCCCCTTCCACTAGCTTTGAAAACCATAAAGGTCTGGCGTGTTGTATCATCAGCCTCCAGTGACATTTGATGGACTGTCGGATTAAAGTGGCTGCAAGTGTCTGGAGGGAGAAAGTAGCAACGGCAGGAGTGGGAAGTCATTGTACCCAGTCATGATGCGATGTTCTCTTTCCTGCCACATTATCTAGTCAGCCTGACTTACATGCAGTAAAAATGCAGCGCTGCAGCTTTCATTAGTGCACGGAGCAAAGATTATGGCTCAATGCAGAGCTATGAATTATGCATGGGCTATGCACTGTGGTACGCCCCCCACTCTCCCCTCCCACACACACCCATTTTCCCTGTTCATCTTAACATGAGGAACACACCCACAGAGTATCGCTCAAGCACACACACAGCGAATGCACAAACAATCAAATTACTTAAACACCTTGGTGCGCATATACACACATGGAGAGAATGATTGGAAAGACAATTTTAGCCTTGAAAAGTGCAATCCAAGCAGTTACTGGCACAGGCCCTTCCTGTCATTGCAGCAACAGCTCAGTCATACTGCGAACTCCTGTACATTTTCATGACATAAACAACATTCTTCTGTGAGTCATCTCTTTTGACTTTGTTCGGGTAGAAGAATCCACAAAAAGGCAGCATACTGTATCACCTGGATCAGAGTGGTTCACTTGCATGTACGGTACAGAGGCTTTACAGTTTCATCACCACAGCTGACACCATCATGAGAATTCATGAATGAATTTGCTTGTGTGGCAGATTAGGTTTTCTCCTTTTTTCTCCGGCCCACTAAATTGTCACTGGTCTGGATTCAACGCATCAGCTGTTTGCTGGTGCGTTCAGTGCTCTATCTAGGCAGGTGACTGTTCCTTGGATGGACGTTTCTGTCTCTTCTGGAGCCTGATTTCCATTCCGCTGGCGTGTGCACAGTTTGGCATACTGGCATGCCTGCCGTTTTCCTCGCGATCTGGTCTCCCAGCGATCGTAAGGTGTGTATTTCTACCGTTTCCCTGTACTGCATGTTAGCGTGTGTTATTGGCAATATATGTGCTTCTGTTCTCTTGCTTTGCAGTGTGGTCTGCTCGTCGTCTGGCTGCAGACTGGAGTAATTTTGCCTCACTTTGAGCCCTTGTTTAACACAGTGTTGTTTGTGTGTCAAGGTAGGCTGGCTCAATTTTATTTTGCTAACTTTAGGCTGCTTTTATCTGGCCTCGAGCTAAAGGTAATTTTTTCTTTTTGGTCTCTCAACTGCTGTGATAGTGATTGAACTGCGGCTTTGTGGCTCTCCTCCTCCCACTGCTGGGAAGCTGCACCTTTGCCCTCTTTGGTATGTATACGCGAGTTTGCATTACTTGTAATTCAGGTGTAGTTCTCAGTCGGTAATTTTGGTGTTTCACACACTTGAAAGGTATTTTTGAAGTCAGGCTATGCACTATGGTGGGCGGCCCTTTCCAAACCCCCAGCCCCCACTCCCTGAGCAACTGCTGTTCTGTCTTTACATCACTACATCAGCTGTTTCTACTTTTCTACATTTCTGCATCAGCTGTTCTGTCTCAGCTGTTTTATCCCTACTGCATATGGGCTGATTATACTTCTATTGTTTTGTTTTTTTCAAAAAGTAGATATAAATTTTATTTCTTTAAAAAAAAAAAGACAAGCAGGTCTCACAACATTAAAATACAAATTAGGACCTCAACAAATTGGCAATCCCCAATGGCCCATTCATTTGCTATAATAGATGTTAGCAGCAGGACTGGGGGCTGACACCATACACCACACCGTCCAAATGACACCCAAGTGCTATACAGTAAGGGATCAGTGAAGGGACACCACCACATGGGAATCAGCCTGCCACCTGCTTGCCCAGCTCTTGCCCAGCGCAAAAAAAGGAGAAAGCAAACAATTAACAGCACTATATACTGGGCCACATGAATGCCACTACAGTGGTCAACTGTAATTAAAAAGAACACACATTAAAACACACACACACACACCAAACGCACGCCTAGTTGACCAAAGGGAGGGCACAACACAGGGGGAATCTACAAATACAAGCTGAACAAAAAGAAAAAAAAAAGAAGAGAAAAAATAAACAAAACAGTGAAACAGGAAAAAAGAAATAATCTTCTAAGAACCACCACCACCAACAACAGAAAAAAACCTAATGCGGCTAAACAATAAATCAGACCATATAAATGGATCCACAATTCAAATAAACTTCAAGAAAAAAAGAAAAAAAAAATCAAAAACACACATTGCTTATATTCTTACAAAAAAAACCCAGTAGGAGTCCTGGTGTCCTAATGGACAGCTTCAGTTCACTCCCACTGAGGCAGACAGAGCCGCAGAGCCTAACCAGTTGTGGTGCAAAACAAAACACACACACACACAAAACATTACAAGTAAAAACCAGTCCATATATCGACAATGGTCGCAGAGTGGAAGTGTGGAAACGTAGAGACAAAACAGCTTAAGTAGAGATGTAAAGATAAAACAGCAGTTGCTCAGGGAGTGGGGGCCGGGGGTTTGGAAAGGGCCACCCACTGTATTGCACAGCCTGGCTTCAAAATACCAAAGAGCGTGAAGGTGCAGCTTCCCAGCAGCAGGAGGGGGAGAGCTGCAAAGCTGCAGCTCAATCACTTGACACACAAACAACGCTGCGTTAAACAAGGCCTTGAAGCGAGGCAATATCACTCTGGGTCTGACGACAGGAGAGTAGCAGACTAACGCTTACAATTGCTGGGAGACCAGATCACAAAGAAACACGCCAGTCATGCCAAAACCATGCACACGCCAGCCAGAAATCAAGCTCCAGGAAGAGGCAGAAACGTCTATCCAAGGACCAGTCACCTGCCTGGATACAGCACTGAACACAGCGCCCAGTAATCAGTGCACAGCTGATTCATTGAATCCAGCCTGGTGATAATTTAGAGGGCCAGAAGAGAGGAGAAAACCTAATCTGCCACACTTGATGCATAAGATGTGTTAACAGACATGCATTATATACAGTAACAACAATTATAAAAAAGTGATGGAGATGTGTTTTTAGCTTGCTATAAAATACAGTATTGATACCCAGCCCCTTGACTATAGTCAAATAGTCTCCCCATAGCACTGAATTGTAGTTTGAGAATACTTTATCTGTCTCTAAAGCTAAAAATATTTCAAAATTAAAACTAAAATAAAGTTTATAAAAGTATTCAGCTCTGAAAGGATTATGTGAAGGAGGCAGGATTAATAAGAACACTATTATGGGATTGCGGATGATTAACATTGCTTCCCATTTGATTCCCATCTCATACAAAGTTTTTGTTCTGCGCACATTTTAATTTGTTTTCTCACTTTTTAACTGTGACTGAAGCCTTTCCTGAACTTTAGGGCTATAAAAAATTTTTTGGCATAAGATCTCAAAGGCTGTCCAACTGCTGCTGAATACAGTGCTGCAAGCAAATGGCGGGATATTTACTGTGGCTGAAGGTCTGTCTGTTAATGACATTTGGATCCGCACAGCAGATGGCAGACATGACAAAACCAGCACTAAATACTATTAGTGAAATCCCAAACAAAGACAACAAAGGATATAGCTGTGATAAAGTTACACATTACAGATAATACAGGAGGAAGAAGATGGTTTACTGGCTGTGGACCGTTATTCTGGGTTATTATAACAGCTATAAAACGAAAAGCAGAAAACTAGGTGTCCCTGAAACGAGACACAGAGATCAGATGGATCATGCAGATAAAGAGAATGGATGAGGGAGTTAACTTCTCCTATTAATGAATGTGTGCCAGGTGTTCATCTAAAATGACCTATTTCATTAAACATGCCCCATACACTATAATCCACCATTGAGAGATTAAACAGAATAAAACCATAATCCTAAAAGGAACATATTCAGTTTAATAGGTGTAGAGGATTATTAACAGTCAAATCTGGCATGTAAAGACGTGTCTACATCAAATATATCAAAAACAGTTGATTTTGTGATAGAAAGTGAAAAACAAATTTGTTCTCTTGACTATTTCAGTACTGCTGAAGATTTTGGGAAGGCCAAGATCTGCAGGGGAGGATGAAGAGGTGAGGGTCTAGCATAGCTTGGAGCCATGTGTGTGGCTCTGGTGGAGGTTTGGCATCTACATTAAAAAACAGAGAGGTTTTGTTGTCGTTACAGGTGAAGCTGTACTGTACACAAAAAAGTTCTCACAATAAAATTTATATGCAAGAAGAAGAACATGGGACTGTGCAGTGAAAGGTATGTAAGTAAAATAAGTTTGACATTGGAAATCGAATTCATTTCTTCATTGGAAAACTTACAGATGACGAAACATATTAGGGAATACATTTTATGATTTCTCATTAGATATCGGCATAGCTGGTTTCCATAGTTTCCATCAAACGGCCTGCTTGCATTTCAGGGCATTTGCATTGACAGCACAGTACCAGCTTTTGCCCTTCATCCTCTAATTTGCCTCTTACAAACTTTCCACATCAATTTCTCCATCTTGTTTTGATTCTACAAAGCTTTGTGGTTACTTGTGCTGTCATGTGTTGGGCTCTCACATAATAAGAACAACCAATCACATGACAATGTTAGCCAACTGCAGGCGATAACACATTAGATAACGTGTTGTGTGTGATTGCAGTTTTCCTTTTTTTTCCAGCATCGCTGGATCAAAGCATCAAAGCTTAACCATTACCACAGCTATCATGTCAAGTAATATACCAGGGATTTTTTTTTTTTAAATTTATGCTCCAGTTAATCACACATAATTCAACTAATGGTGGAGGGGTTTAGTGTATTCAGAGTCCGTGCTCACTTTTGAAATCTTAAGATTATGTTTCTTTGATGAGATACAAGCTTCAAATATGCTGACAGTCATAGATAGCTGACTAGGTACCATGGTTAAAGGGCTACTTCAGGAATTTTGTATCGCACCTGCATGAAGTTAAGACACACAGAAGATACAGATTAAAAAAATAATTATCAAAATCGGAGCAGCGGTGTCTGAGATATCCTGAGTTTTAGTCCCTAGTGTGTGGATCAAGCTTCACTAAACACTAGATCTACAATTCCCATAATGCAACTCAAAAGCATCTTTCATTAAACCTTAAATACCCAAGGTTAATTTTCAAACTTTGGAAAGCTCTCGAGAGAAAGCCACAGACGACAATTTACAACTGTTTCTTGAGTAGCACTCCTGAAGGTGTGTAAACTGAACTTATGTACTTACTGGTTAAAAGTAAAAGTGCCCCTTTAGGTGGCTAATAACAAATTATCAATCAGATGCAAACATCAATGGTGCAGATATCATTCACTAGCACAAAAATGAACAAATCTGAATTGGTCATGTCCTTTAATTTAAGTAGAGACGGTAAAGTACTGTGTTTATAAATTCAGTCACTTATTCAGTCATTGTTAACCACGAGCTGATGGCCTTCACTATCATCACCACGAACTCCTGTTTGCAGAGGAGTTCGTGGTGATGATTGAGCTGCTTTAATAGAGCTGTGTGAAAAAAAAAGTGGAAATCACTCCAAAGTCACAGAAAATAGCAGTTTTAAAGGGAGCTATCGTTTCAGAATTGCACCACCCATTACCTCGCTCTCAACTCTTCCTGTGCAAACATTGTTTATGTAAGCAGGCATGGTTTTGAATGATAAGTGCGTCCTTTAATCAGTTTCTCTGTAAACCATCAGTGATCTGTTTACCTCACCTTTTAAGGCCTTGATACTGAATCAAAAGCTGGTTATAATTTTTCCTTGTGGTGCCTACAATAGCTCGCTCTTTGTCCGTCAGTCTTGCCATCGCGAACTAACAACCCTGAGCACCTGCCTCTTCAGCTGTAACACACATGTAAACACACACTCGCGAAACACAGAACTCACATCACTCGATAACCACAGGCTGCTTGAAAAATTGCTGCCACCATCGTTTTCCCATCACATATCAACCTGATCTTCAAAAAGCCCTGACAGCCTCCCTCAAATTTATTACCCAGTCTGTTTACATTGCAGTTTTCTCATTTTCAGCAAATTTCATAGTGTTTTATGCCCGCAGTTATGAGGTAGCGATAAAGAATAAAGTGAAGGGAAGAGAGAGAAGAGTGAAGAAAGAACAACATTACTTCAAGTTTTATTTCCCCCCCCCCATTTTCTTTGTTGTGTCCCGCTGACCCCTGGTCTTTTGGCAGGCTGGCTGCTGTTGATTTTAGCCCACAATCAATTCATTTTAATCACAATGGGCAGCGCAGGGAGCACGGGGAGCGGCGCGTTAATTGATTGGCAGGTATTTGCATATACAGTATGCAACAAAATGTCACGACCGGCCTTGGTGGTGACCTGTGTGGGCTGTTGGCAAAACAAACTGATGAGGGTAATTTATCATGCGGCGTGTGCTCTGCTGAGCAGGGTAGCACCGCACCCACTATTGTTAACGTCGTCAGTCACCTGTCACGCCACAGTGGGCACGAGGAGAGGAAAGACGGGGAAGGAAGACAGGAGAGGAGAGAGGAGGAGTTGAGGATGGAGACGTAAAGACACAGAGGGGGGAGATGATGTGCCGAGGGGAGAGGCAGATGAGGTGATGCTGTCCATGAAATGTCACACATTCACTGCTGCTACTGGGTTAACCAGCCTATCAGTATATATATCATGCATGGATACTCCACACTGGCCAAAATACCATGAAAATATGTTGTGTTATCTGGTGGGTTGGATGGAAGGAGGGGTCGATCGATAGACAGTAAAACAGCATTCTCTGGTCTAGAGCTTAAACAATTACTTGATCAATCAATTAATCTGACGGAACATTAATTGGCAATAAGTGATAGTCAGTCATTTAATAAGTAGCTAAGTTTTTAAAATTTTTCAAATGTGAATATTTGCTGGTTTTCTTGGTCCAGATGAAGTGAATATATTTGGCTTTTGGACTGTTTTTCAGTCTTTGGACTTGTGAATTGTGATCTATATTTTTCACATTTTTTTATTGACCAAATGATTAAAATAAGATAAAAGGTATATAAGATAAAGGCATATAGTTTGACATTTTGTAAAATATGTTTATTTACTTTCTTGCCGAGAGTTAGGTGAGTTAGGCTCCCTACTCTCATACTGTATCTGTCTATTTAACACAAGGCTTCAGCCAGCAGCCTGTTAGTTTAGCTCAATGCAAAGACTGGAAACCGTAGGTAACAAAATTCACCTACCAGCACCTCCAAAGCTCACTTGTAGGAGGCACTGTGCTGGCACTGAGTGTATCTCAATATGTAAAGTGAAGCTCTAACATTGGCAGGGTTAAGGCTTTGATTCCATTTAGTATCATCATGTTCAGCAAACACTAAATATTGGTTGCCCTACTGAACTGAAACTCAATGGGATGAAAAAATATGTCCCCTAGATTTAAAAAAAAAATCTCTTTATCTCTATTGGTATATGAATGTGGATCAATAAAAATGTTGGATGGTCTACTGTGAAATAACGGAGCAGCTGAGGCTGTGTGGCTGTATCATTACTCTCACTGTTATTACAACTACACACAGTCTGCAGAAATCCTCCTGTGTACAGACTCTGCTTATAAGGTAAACATTTGGTCATCATCACTATTATTATGCCCAAGTACAAGTCCCCATGCTCAGCTTGAGTAGAAATATAGTTAGGGGGGCTAAAGGGAGCCAATGCAACTCATTAATAGTGTGCCAGACTCACCGTGATAACATTGGATCCAATTCCTGAGAGAGGTTTTATTTTTTGACCAATTAGCTGCCTGAACAACCTATTGGCCATGAAGTGATCTCTGCAGGGACTTTATCAGACCATGCTCTATTAAATCAGCTCTCTGGCTGAACAGTTATGTACCATCACAGTGCTTAGAATGGCTGGCTCTGATTGATGTCACTGCCAAATGCCAAGTAATAATGGCTGTTATTGTACGTCTCGATGATGCTGTTTCCTTATGGATGCATCTGTGTGTGTGTGTGTGTGTGTGCATGCATGTCCAGAATGTGCACGTTCAGATACAGACATAATGGGTGATTTTTTTTTAAATTTTTTTTTTTTATGCGTGTGTGTGTGTGTGTGTGTGTGTGTGTGACAGACCATTTTCAGCGATATGGCTGGTTCTAAAGATTATCATAATGCTCAAGGGTGGAAGCTGTTCTGAATCTGAAATATAGCATTATAGTATTCACAGTATGTCTCCAGGTGGGTCAAAAGGCCTGGCAATAGGTGCTGTATAATTTAGGCATGTGGGAAGTAATAGTAATGACTTTGTAAGCTCTGCATGAATGCATCCGCTGACACGTCTGGGTGACTTCAGGTTTGGGAAATTATTTTATGGTTGTTGAGAGCATGTGATTGCTATAGACTCAGGTTTTATTCACTGATTTAAGTTGCATCTAGCCCTTTTAGTTGTGGGTCAGTTGCATCAAAAAATAAATAAAATGCATGGGGCTGCGTTTGTGTGGTTGTATTGCCACAGGTAACAATGACACAATGAAATAAGTGTGTTTGAGTAAATGATCCTTGAGTTTGAAGGCTTGTCAGATCAGAACACTGCACTGCACTTTATAACACCATAGACAGGATTTTACAACTCTAGAAAGTTATTACAATCATTTTATCCGTTGCCACACAGATTGCAAGATGAACGGTACATCTACAGCACTCATGTTACTAAATCATCAGGGCTATAGCCAAGATTTTAGTATTACAGTACTTTGGTCTTGAGTCCCCCCAACTCATCCTTCACCACAAATTTTGACCAGAAACCAAGAAGAAGGTTCAATTACTGAATACTTTTTCATATTATTTGTTCAGGTAACTTTTCAATTACTTTTTGTAAAAATTTTTAGCAACATAAATATTCAATAAAATTCTGTGAGAGTAATGATAAAGCCTTTACTTATAATTTAGCTGGCATAGTCATAATAGTCACATTTAAATTATATTAAGTTAGAAAATGAATTACTTGGGATTTTTTCATATTTTATTCAGTCAAGTAACTTTTCAATTATACTTTTTTGTACATTTTATTTGCCAACTTGAAGAGCTAACACAATTCTGGATTAGAAATACTGAAGCCTTCATTTATTTATCATTTTATTGGATTAAAAGGAGTCAAATTTAAACATGCTTATTCTAAAACTACTGCAATCAGTTTATTGATTACCCACAATGTGCTTTTAATTTTAGTGTCAACTCCCTCAACTTGCTAAAACCCACAAATTTGCAGTGGGTTGATGTTTAGCCAAGTCAAGTTTGATATTGAGCACTGTTGATGGATAACCCTGTGTTTTTTTCACCAGAACTCTCTGTGTCAGAACCCCAACTATGCATGAGGAGTTTGCATTTTTTGAACCAGGGCTATTATCAATCTGAACGTAGCTTTGGTGAAGCACTCCTGAGGTCATATTCACAAAGAATCTTATCTTAACCTTTTAACACCAATTCACAAAGCAGCTGAGAGCAATTTTTAGTAAGGAACTGAGAGAACTCTAAACTAAGAGAAGGGGCAAGGTTGACCCTGTTGCTATGGATGACATAGGAAGCCGATCTGTGTCAGTGAATGTGAAATGAAACAATGAATATACAGGAACCCATAAGTGGATATATTTAGTTAGTTTGTCACAGATTTCACACATGAAATATAGTTAAATATTGTTGACGGTAAGGTTGTATCTGGCATCAAACACCATCTGCATGTTGATATATTGTGATATTTCTTTCTACAGTTGATCAAGCAAACAATTCTACATATAGCACCATTTTTGCCAGGCAATCCATCAATAGCCATGAAATCAGCTTTATTTAATTATTGTTGTTGTTGATTATTTAATTTACACTTTAAAAAATGTCATACAAATTGGAGCTTGAAGAGCAGAAGCCCTGCAAACTGTATTTTCCCAGTGTGCAAGTAGTGGAGAGTTGTACAAACCAGCATCTTCTGTGTTATTGGATTGTTCCAATATGTTGGTGAGCTGATCGGATCCTAATGAACTCAAAAGGTTGTTATTGTTGTATTTTTCCAAAATGCTGACCCAACGAAGCTCATTACCTGCAGCAGCTGACTGACTGACTGGCTGACTTTGACTGACATGTGCATTATTTTGAGGAGTTGCTCCTGACTCAGTCAGTTAGGAGCTACTTTTAGCCTTTGGATGTTTTGTGAATATGATCTTACCCCTCTTATTTAGTGTATCTATAGTCATATTTTGGTCATACAGTTCCTGTGTTGCAATTCTGTTCTTCTCCTTCTGTCTGTATCACCTCAACTCTTTGCTCATAATCCAAAGCCAAGACCAAAGCAAGCCCTTCTGGCTCTACAGAAAACAAGCCAGCCTTGATCCTTCCATATGAAATAGGATGTGAGGTGGTTGGCAATAGAGGGGTTGGATGGGGTAAACATGTTAACCCCGACACACAAATCACACTGAGAACTGAGAAAAATCCCTATAACACACCGAAAATAGAATTTCTTTTTTTGTCTGCATTTGCATTACCTACTGCATGTGCTTGCAGCGGTTTGTGTAATGTATAAGGTTGTACTTGGCACTTATAGGGCAGGCAGCTCTAAACTGCTATCATTGTTGTGTTGGCAGTGTGAAGACACACTGATCCCTCTGAGCAGGATGATAAAAATCTGTCACAGTCCCCTGCATGGAGGACCCCATTGTTTTGGGGATTAAGGAGGATTAAGGGTGGATGCTGGCGACCGAGGGGCTTCAGCAGTGTGACCCTTTCACTAATCATTATGAGACAGATACAGAGTACTCAAACTCTTAAAGCCCAAGATCGCATTCTGTTATCAATTATTCATGGCTGAGGGGAGCAAAGTGAGTATGAAAGAGAGGGAAAGAACATGGGAAAGTGGTGACAACTAGAGAGCTCCCTGAGCGAAGTGCAGTGAGTGTCCAGAAATGTCTTGCATAAAATTTATGAATGACTCATAAATGGGGCTCTTAGTTTGCTCATATTGTGTGTCATCATTTTAAGCTTTTAATCTGATCAGTGTGCTGAGTTATAAAACAAAAATGCTCATTGCATCCCTCCTAAAGGTTCAGCCTGCTTTCATGTTCCGCTATAAGCTGTGCCATGGTGCGGTCAAATCGTCTCTTCGGGTGAGGCGAAGAAGGTTTGACACTGAACTGACCTGGAAGTATTTCACTGGCAGCTGGTTGAATATTATAAATGATGAGGAAAAATACCCTTAAGCTGCACTGATGAATATTTTTATATCAACAATGTACCACATGACTATTTGTTTGTAAGAGAGGTTGCTCATGCCCACAAAAAATTATCATCTGACTCTGCAGTTCCCCTCAGCTATATTGAATGTTTTGGCATTGTTCAGCTCACTGTTTTGGTTTGTCACTTTACAGTTTTGTTCGTTCTCATCGCTCTAATTAACGCCCATTCCAGGTGAAACTTAAAAAAAGCTCTGATAACACTGCACACTGCCTGCCCAGCCTCAGACAAAGTTAGCATCATGCTGGTGAACACAGCACAGCATTTCCGTGGCTGTTTTAAGAGAACTTGACATGGTGACAATCAGACTGACAACCAGATTTCAAAATCTGGTTGAAAACTAGTAAACTGTTAAAATACAGATAATGTGCTGCTTGAAAGACAATAAAAACTTCCCTTTCAGTATAGGAGGTACATCAGTACAGTACCATACTGATGTGTCCTCACTAAAAGTGGTTACACTGAGAAAACACATCTCTCATGTGGGGGAAAAACACCATAATGGCTTTAGATCACTATTAGGTAACATAATGGACTCATATCTGCAGACCAGTGAAATCCTCCAAAGTTCACAGCTTTGTTCTCTTTTTGTCTCAAAGAAATGAAACCATCACTTTGATGTGTGGGTGAAAGACTTTGAATTAATCGAGGTTGCTAAGCCACAATCTCCTCCCTTGTCGATATTGCTCGTCTTTCATGCTAAGGACATTGTAGGCAAAAGAAGACATGAGGCATCACTGGTCGTTAGGGTGCTACACTAGCAGTTAGCTAACAGTGTCCCAGGAGAGCTTTTTCAGAGGTTAGCTGGCTTTGAGCTTCGGTACTGTGTTTTAGGCTTAGCTGGGTCTCACAGGATTGGAGATACACGGCCAATCAAAACGTAGATCCAACTGTTTAAGTCAAAGAAGGTCGGTGACTACTGTATCAACACTGCTACAACTGTTGGATCTTGACTCGACATTTCTGTTCAGTTTAGCATTTTCTTACACTCTTGAGAGGATCTTTTACTGTGGAGTTTACTGCACATATTTTACTTGGATATGATTTTTTAATACTTTTTTTTTTACCTCAGTTACAGTGTTATATAACTAAGGCTAAATTCACAGAGGAAATCAAGTGTTTCGTGAGGAGATGCTGCACATTAAAAGTTTTGTTTAACTTTGGAGGTCATCTGGAGCAGAGCAGAAGTGAAGTCAAGTAAAACATTTGAATGTAAAAAATTACTTTTTTAGCCTACAGCTGTTCCCCAAAGTTTCTGAGCTCTATTTTCATGACTTTGTACAGACCGTTGCATGCAGTGCTACGACATTTACTAAGCAGTGGACACGTTAAGATCAACGTCCAAAAAAACTAGTTACTAGCTACTATAACCTATTAGTTTGTAGTTACCAGCTACTACCAAATTTTGCAGAAATTTCAAAGATTCTCATCTAAAAACAAACAGGTTGATTGGTATCAGCTTGTTCATTCATTCCTGATAATTATTGGCTTGTTCACAGCTGTTTGGCTATCAATTGACTGTAACATCAAATCACATTCATGCAGGTGTACAGACATTATAACCCAACACTGCTTACTCATGCCAAGTCCATTTGCTGCCACAGCTCCCGCCACCACCTCCTCTTTATGTGCTATTTTTTTATATTGTTGATTTATCTAAGATTTAATGTTCATGTTTGTGTTTATTGAGGTGGGATTTAATCCTCCCTGCAGAATCTTACTCAGATTCTTTGAGAGCTTCCCCAAACTGCAGAGCTGTTTCCGCTAAATCTTACAGTGTAACTATTTGCCATAAATGATACATTTCTTGATGCAAGTGTCTCTGACTAAAACTCAGGTACCCCAGCAAAAGTATGTAACATTTTTAAAAAGGTTTTATCCTTATCATACTTTTACTTGTATTCAAATACAGAGGTACTAAGAGCAAAATAAAACATGCATCATTACGAGCGGAAACATAGTGACTGAAAATTAAAAAGGTCCTTTATGTGAATTTATGGTGCCGTATAAATTTGTGCCTTGACACTCTACACCTCCTGGACAGCTATAACATTTTCCTTTCCATTTGCAGAGCCATTTTCATCATGTGTCATCGTGACTGACATGGTTGTTCAAAAGGTGTAAGAGATGACTAATGCAACTAGCTAAGGAGATAATGACTAAACACAACACCCATGCATTTATATTCTGCTTTACCAACCCTTTTATGCATAGTGAACATGGATGCCTGCTGCACTTACATGACAGAAAATAGCAACTGTGCTTGTTGTTGCAATTACAATAGGGCCCACTGTTCTCACAAAAAGTTCAGTCTCTGTAGATACACCTTCACCTCTAGTTCGAGGGCACTAAGTCCTTCAAGAGGTGTCAGGGTGCTGTGGCACCAGTAGCAGTTGTGCTGTGAATTGTGTTGGTGGGTGGTCACGTCCTCCTCCTTTCAATCTGTCTGTCTCCCGTTGTCGTCCCTAAGAGAATTCACATCCTACATGTGTGAAGCTGTTAGTGTGCTAATCGTTTCAACCCCACTCCATTATCAAGGTGCAGTGTGTCTGGAGTAAGTGCAGTCCGTCACTTCTCACCTGGTCTTTTGGGGACAGCTTGAATAAGTTGAAGAGGACTGTAGGAAGGCATAGAAGAGTTGGGACCTCCATACCCTGTTGTTGTAGACTCCAAGCTTCTGAATCATCAGTGTTGTGCATCAAAACAGCAGTAATCATCTTAACAATGATACTGTAATTAAAACTCAATTTCTGGTAGTTAAAGGTGCAATGTGTAGAATTTAGTGGCATCTAGCAGAACGGACTTGGCAGAAATGGAATATAATATTCACAATTATGCTTTAATTATTGTATAATCATCTGAAAATAATAATCATTATGTTCACGTTACCTTAGAATGAGCCTTTTATATCTACTAAGGGAGC
This sequence comes from Thunnus thynnus, assembly GCF_963924715.1. Lineage (NCBI taxonomy): Eukaryota > Metazoa > Chordata > Actinopteri > Scombriformes > Scombridae > Thunnus > Thunnus thynnus. The sequence goes on along the minus strand of NC_089539.1, from coordinate 9,898,473 downwards.
AGGTCCTCTTCCACGGAGGCTGCCATATTGCACCGCCATGTTTCTAAAGTAGCCCAGAACGGAAAAACCAATCACTGGCTCTAGAGAGGGCCTTTCATGTTTTTCGCGAGTTTTGCAGCCACCGTAGGTTCTCCTACATGTTTGGAAGGGGAGGGGGAAGGGAGGGGTATTCAGTTGATGCAATCTGCAACCTCACCATTAGATGCCACTAGATCCTACACACTGCACCTTTATTTTGCAAGTCAAAATAAAATTAAATATTTTTTTGCTAAGAAATCAGTAAATCCATGGTGTTTGCTTTGACTTGCGAAATTGACTTGTGAACCCTCTACATTAGTGCTCTCCTGGAGTGGAAAGTTTTTGTTCTGACAGACAATATTGGCACTGATAATTTGATAGGTCCAATATCTGTGTGGATGGGTACTAGAGATGGTATATCATGTCACACAGGCAGTTAAACAGCGTACCTTAGATATTCTGTGTCGTCATTCAAATTATGTGGTAATGTACAAAGTACAAAGGTTACAGGAATACTCATTGGTGTGAATTTTGACAGTCTGGTAATTTTCCATCACCACTTATAGATGGATGAAATTTCCTTACACAAAATGTAAGGGCAATTGAAACTTGGAACATATTGCATGTTAGCAGAGAATTCAAAGGGCAAGGAAGGGGCTCCTTAACTTGGACTCTTATTCAACATCTTCAGATGAAAAAGCTCAGCTGACCTATACACTCTCCCTTCCTCTTACTGCATACATGAAAATACCATAAATGACATTTAAAGCTCAACTCTGCTTTATCATTTTACCCAAATGGGGTTACAGCCATATAACCATTAAAGCAGAAAGCAATCAGAAGTCAAAGTGATTGAAAAGTACACTTCAGGATAGGCATGAAAATTGTTTTACACATAGGCAGTGGTGCACTGGCTGGGACAAATCCTGGTGTGCCTTATTGGTGGGCTGGTGGTCTGTCAAAAAATCCATAAAGTTTTTACTGAACCTCTCTGTGTGTCTGTCATTCAGGGTGCGTATGAGAGCGTACTTCGTGTGTGTTCCGGCGGGACTGGGCTCAATCACAAGTTATATACTGTACATATGTAATCAGCCCTCACTCCTACCCCCTGGGCCGGTCCCAGCAGAGTCTGCGGCTGAATTTGTTTCCCAGTACACTGCATATAGGCCAGTGTTTTCCTATATTGCTGCCAGTCTCCAGTAGCAAGGGATATGATGACGATGATAATAATGGTATTGGATCTCTATGCTCTGTTATTTTGTCAGATGAATACTCCAAACCCCGTGGTGTGCTCCTATCAAATTAAGCTGAAAACATATATTTCACCGAATGAGGAGTTAACTACCAAACGTCCAGAGGGTGGAGAGCTCATGGCTTTGCACAAACTGTCACGACAACTCAGTGAATTAAACTCTGATATGAAATTTCCTGCATGGCAAAAAGAGATGGGGAAATGGATATGGAATTACTAAGATTACTGAGGCAAAGAAGAACATGGGCTGCCTGTCACTCTTGCTGAAGACAGAAAACAGCCATTAAAGTTGGGCTGATGGGCCTTTACCACAAACCATTCCAAAAATAAATACATTGGTGTGGATGTATACTGTATACTTTATTTGCACAGTCAAATATATTATATTACCTCAAAATATTGAAATTTGGCCTGCAGTCATCCACCACAGGTCCTTAAAACTAACCTAACACACCAGAAGGTTTGTTACACAGAATCATCTAAGAAGTCGTCTGATTGGAAAAGGGCAGGCACTTTCCAAAAAGTATGTGGTAAGTATGTATATTCACCCTCCTTTAGTTCTGTTTTTGGTCTTTACTAACCTCTAAGAAAATATCTGGTTCTTTAGCTGTTCAATGCTCTGCTATGTTCACCAGCTAGTGGCTAACTGTGTCTGTTTGCCGTCCGGTGCTGAGCAGGTAGTGTACAGTCTTTTTTTCAAGCTTTTTTTCTAAAAACAGCTTCCTGCTGCGGCTGAAATCGACTCTAGAGCCCCTTTCACACATGCAGTGCAATCCTGAAGTTATCCGGACATTACCCGGAGGAGCTGTATGTGTGAACGCAAATGTCCGAATCAAAGGTTCTATTTGTAAGAATCTAAAATTCCTTCTCATTAGTGACACCTGTGGCCATTAAATGAGCTGCAGTCAACATCCTGTTGTTTGCACTCACATGGGCGCATGCATCACTATTGCAGGTGATGTCTTTTTCCTTGCTTACATAAAAGATCTCTAATGTTGTATTTTGCATTGTGTTTCAGCAAAGCATGTCACTTCCTGTCAGTCAGCCCCCGCCCTCCGTATGTATGTGTGCACACTCACACACAAACACAAACACAGAGGCTCCTGTTGCGCTGTGGCCGTTGGCCGGTGACAGCCAATCCAAACCACCCAACCTGCAAAAGTATGCGTTAATGGGCTGTGGCTGGGGAGCAACACACTGCGGTTTTGTTGTGAAATGTGTGCTTATTACCACCTTTGGACAACCAACAGAAAAAACAAAGCTATGGGGTAAGCTATGTTCTGCTATCGCTCTGGAGCTTGTTTTCTGCTCCTTTATTGAGGAAATAATGTCGTTTTAGCTGTGTGTGCTTGGGAGTGGGCAACTTGTCATTGCGGGGTGTTTTGTTGTGAAATGTGTAATGTTGACGGAGGCAGCTAACTGTCTCATTAGCTGGAGAGCTAATATCTGCAGTGTGTTTTTAGTTGGATAGCACTGTTTTTATTGTGTTGTTGTGTTGTTATGCCAGTCGATGGTGCATTAGTGGGAAAGAGGCGAGGCACTCGGGAGCGCGCAAAAACGTCGCATCCTTTGGATTTTCGCTGAAAAACTGGCCTTGGTCCTTCACATAGAAATCAATCTGCAGGCTGTTACAGACAACCGAGAAAGTCGGGGAAGGTCTAATTTTTTAAGTTACGTTACAACCCGTTCACTCATTGGCAATAAAAAATGATACATGGAAATTGCTTCACAATTCTATATATATAACCTTTAAATGGATTTCATCCTGCCAGCTCTCTAGTACAAACTGTAATGTCCATGTGTGAATACAGCAGCTCATTTTCCGGAGAATTCACAGCGACTGAGTGGGCGTGTTGATGACGTTTCTATCATGCGGCTGGTGCTGGATAATCACAGCAGGCCAGCTGTTTCGACTGTGAAGCTAGAGAGAGAGGACTTCCTGTGATTTCTCATAAAATAAAAGTCGTTTTATTTCGGGTGAAAGGTTTAAAAATACCAAATTACAACTGTAGCATACTTTTTGCATCATGTCCTGCCTCCTGCATGCTCTACCCAGGCGCCACCCTCCACCTAAACCAAACAGAGTATTTCCAGCAGGTGAGAACGTGTCTGACACGGAAAATCTCCTGTTGTGTGTTACATGTGTGAAAGAGCAACTCTGGACAATGTCCGGAGTTCATATGTGAAAACAACTTAAGGGAGTGGTGAGAGTGAATCAAAACTGTAAAGTTGTGTGTTGAAACAACCTTTAAAGCTCTGTAAAGCTGAGAGGAGCTGCAGAGTCGGGTGATAATATTCTAGGCTCATAACTACGAGTGACAGTTCTCTTGTTATTTGATACATTATTGTCATGAAAAATATTGATTATAGCCTCTTTAAAGAAATTCATAAAATGCAATTTCGGGACCAGCTGAATAAAATCTGTGTAGGTTCAAGACTAAAAGTCTGTGTATCTTTTAAAAATGTCATTATAAAATGTTATGCATGTCCACAATCCTGATTTCCAGTCCCTTAGCCATGAATGAACATAGAAAAAGTCCTCCAACAACACCAGAATAGCCATCTTGGCTGTTTATACACCCAAAGTGTCATTAATTCATCATACATGCAACTATAAACCGTCATGTTGACACTGAAGACACTGAAAACAGCAGTGGCAGTAATATAATTAATATCAATTATTATTCATTTATTTGGCCGCAGTCAATTTTGGCCAAAGTATGCAAATTGGCAGCGGTGGTATGAACCCCCATATCCAGTATGAATATGATCCTGGGCAGAAGGTCTGGCCCACTGCTTTGATGTCCTCCATCTGCAGGTCCCTGAGGCTCTGTGGCTCAGAGGCACTTGATGGCAAGACAGGGCAGCAATTATTCTCACTTCTGTTAAAGTCAGAATGTAAATTTAAGCTATAATTCTCACAATAAAGACAAAATAAAGTAAAATAATAATAAAGTTACCCTAAGAATGAGTGTTGCTGTTAGAGAACCCACCTATGTATTACTCCGCCCCGTCTAGGCTTTGCCTTCTCTTTGTTCTCTGCCTCCTTTGTCGTCTCTGTCTTTTTACATTCAATATTTTCCTGCTCTTGTGGGATGTTGGGCTCAGGCTCTTCTCGGTTGTAAACAAAGTACATTCTGGTCCTTTCCCCTTTGGTTTTCCCCAGCACTTTTGTTTTAATCTTACTCCTTTTTATGTAAGGAGAAGTGGATCGAATTTTATCCACTGAGAAGACATTGTCCCATCGTCTTTTTAGAGTCTTCACCTTGGCATCAGTGGACTTTCCACTGACAGCCCATGGGAGTGTGGACAGAGTGACTTTTGTGCATTTTTTGTGATACTTCTTGCTGGTTCCACCTACAGGTGGACACCTCCTTCCACTTACAGAAAGTCCGGCCATAGCGGCTACGACTTCATCAAGAGGATCCTTCTCCTCACTGCTGTGACAATTCTGAAAAAAGAGAATGTTTGGACGGTCTGTCATTTTAATCTAAAGGACCTTAACATATGCAATAAACAAACATACACTGCAAATATTATGTCTGTATACATTGTATCCACACTGTAAACTAAGAAACTGAAGCTGAAGCAAAAATAGAAAATTAAAAGTGATTTCAAATTGAGATATGCATCTTCTATGCTTTCGTTGCATTCCTGTTAAAATCTCATTATACATTGTCTATTTTCTCATCACACATTTTGAAAGAAGTATAATTAAGTAAATTGATGACTTTTGCAGTCATGTAGAAGCTGGGAAAAAAATAGTGGTATAACTATAAATCTGCTTATCTCTGCATATGTATTTCTGCACCTACTGTGTGTGTCAAGAGGTTAGCAGGCTCTACATTACAT